>NW_027327123.1:0-20898 GCF_047675955.1 Chlorocebus sabaeus | reverse complement strand
ACGACCTCGATGTTGGATCAGGACATCCTAATGGTGCAGCAGCTATCAAGGGTTCGTTTGTTCAACGATTAAAGTCCTACGTGATCTGAGTTCAGACCGGAGCAATCCAGGTCGGTTTCTATCTATTCAACATTTCTCCCTGTACGAAAGGACAAGAGAAATAGGGCCCACTTCACAATAGCGCCCCCCTCCCCATAAATGATCTAATCTTAATTTAACAAAACATTACAAATCCCACCCAAGAACAGGGTTTGTTAAGATGGCAGAGCCCGGCAATTGCATAAAATTTAAAATTTTAAAACCAGAGGTTCAACCCCTCTTCTTAACACTATGACTACAGCAAACCTTATACTCCTTGTTGCATCTACACTAACCGCCATAGCATTCCTTACACTTGTTGAACGAAAATTGTTAGGTTATATACAACTACGCAAAGGACCCAACATTGTAGGCCCTTACGGACTACTACAACCCTTCGCTGATGCAATAAAACTCTTCACCAAAGAGCCTCTAAAACCCTCAACATCCACCACTACTCTCTACACCATCGCACCCGCCCTAGCCTTCTCCATTGCCCTCCTCCTATGAACCCCCCTTCCCATACCTAACCCTCTAATCAATTTCAACCTAGGACTCCTGTTCATCCTAGCCATATCCAGCCTAACCGTCCACTCCATCCTATGATCAGGATGGGCATCAAACTCAAACTACGCCCTAATTGGAGCCCTACGAGCCGTCGCTCAAACAATTTCATATGAGGTTACCCTCGCTATTATCCTACTATCAGTCTTACTAACAAGCGGCTCATTTAACCTTAACATACTCATTACAACACAAGAGCACATCTGACTCCTCTTGCCATCATGACCCCTAGCCATAATATGATTCACCTCCACACTAGCAGAGACAAACCGAACCCCCTTCGACCTCATAGAAGGCGAATCAGAACTAGTATCAGGCTTTAACATCGAGTATGCCGCAGGTCCATTCGCCCTATTCTTTATAGCCGAATACATAAACATTATTATAATGAACGCCCTAACAACTACAATCTTTCTAGGCACATTCTACCCCACCCACTCGCCAGAATTATTCACAACATGCTTTACCACCAAAACGCTCCTCCTAACCTCCCTATTCTTATGAACTCGAGCAACATACCCCCGATTCCGCTACGACCAACTCATACATCTACTATGAAAAAACTTCCTTCCACTCACACTAGCATTTCTCATATGAAACATCCTAACACCCATTACAATCTCCAGCATTCCCCCTCAAACCTAGAAATATGTCTGACAAAAGAGTTACTTTGATAGAGTAAATGATAGAGGCCCCAACCCTCTTATTTCTAAGATTGCAGGCATTGAACCTACCCCTGAGAATCCAAACTTCTCCGTGCTACCTAACACACCCCATCCTAAAGTAAGGTCAGCTAAATAAGCTATCGGGCCCATACCCCGAAAATGTTGGTCACACCCTTCCCGTACTAATTAACCCCCTAGCCCAACTCATCATCTACACCACAATAATCACAGGCACACTCACTACACTATTGAGCTCACACTGATTTCTCGCCTGAGCAGGCCTGGAAATAAACATACTAGCCTTCATTCCAATTTTAATCAAAAAAACAAACCCCCGCTCCACAGAAGCCGCCACCAAGTATTTCCTAATACAATCCACCGCATCCATAATTCTTATAATAGCAATTACCCTCAACAACCTACTATCGGGGCACTGAATAATAACAAATACCGCCAACCAACTTCCATCGTTAATAATAACAACTGCCCTTGCCATAAAACTAGGAATAGCCCCATTCCACTTCTGAATTCCAGAAGTCACCCAAGGAACACCACTAATTCCTGGCCTACTCCTCCTCACATGACAAAAACTAGCCCCCATCTCAATTATATGTCAAATTCACCCATCAATCAACACCTGTGCCCTCATAACCCTCTCAACCCTATCCATCATAGTAGGCAGCTGAGGAGGCCTAAACCAAACACAATTACGCAAAATTATAGCATACTCCTCAATCACTCACATAGGCTGAATAATAATAACGCTAACATACAACCCAACCATTACAACCCTCTACCTAACCATATACATCGCCCTAACAACCACCATATTCCTATTCCTCAATCTGAACTCAAATACCACAACCCTTACACTATCCCTCACCTGAAACAAATCACCCCAACTCATACCACTAACAATATTCACCCTTATATCCCTAGGAGGTTTACCCCCACTAACCGGCTTCCTACCTAAATGAATAACTATTCAAGAACTTGCAATAAACAACAACTTTGTCATCCCCTCCATCATAGTCACCATAACCCTACTTAACCTGTACTTCTACATACGCCTAATCTACACCGTCTCAGTATCACTATTTCCCACCCCCAACAACACAAAAATGAACTGACAACTTGAAAACACAAAACCCACACCCCTCACCCCCACACTCACCATCATTTCTACTCTCCTACTACCAATCACCCCCCTAATCCTAACTATTCCCTAGAAATTTAGGTTAAATAAGACCAAGAGCCTTCAAAGCCCTTAGTAAGTAGACCACTTAATTTCTGAAACATATAAGGACTGCAAAAACCTACTCTGCATCAATTGAACGCAAATCAACCACTTTAATTAAGCTAAGCCCCTACTAGACCAATGGGACTCAAACCCATAAAAATTTAGTTAACAGCTAAACACCCTAATCAACTGGCTTTGATCCACTTCTCCCGCCACGAGAAAAAAAGGCGGGAGAAGCCCCGGCAGAAACTTAAAACTGCTCCTTTAAACTTGCAATTTAACATGAAAATCACCTCGGGGCTGGCAAAAAGAGGATCAGACCTCTGTCTTCAGGTTTACAGCCTAATGCTTACTCAGCCATTTTACCCTTCCTCCACCCATGTTCATTAATCGTTGACTCTTTTCAACAAACCATAAAGACATCGGAACTCTATACCTACTATTCGGTGCATGAGCTGGAATCATAGGTACAGCTCTAAGCCTTCTCATTCGAGCTGAATTAGGCCAACCCGGTAGTTTACTAGGCAGTGACCATATCTATAATGTCATTGTAACAGCCCATGCATTTATTATAATTTTCTTCATAGTTATACCCATTATAATCGGGGGGTTCGGGAACTGACTAGTACCCTTGATAATTGGTGCTCCTGACATAGCATTTCCCCGTCTAAATAATATGAGCTTCTGACTTCTTCCCCCCTCCTTCCTGCTGCTAATGGCATCAACCATAATCGAGGCTGGCGCTGGAACAGGTTGAACAGTATACCCCCCCTTAGCAGGAAACCTCTCTCACCCAGGGGCCTCCGTAGACTTAGTTATTTTCTCCCTCCACCTAGCAGGAGTTTCCTCTATCCTGGGGGCTATCAACTTCATTACCACCATTATCAACATGAAGCCCCCCGCCATATCCCAGTATCAAACCCCGTTATTTGTCTGATCTGTCCTAATCACAGCAATCCTACTACTCCTCTCCCTGCCAGTCTTAGCTGCCGGCATTACTATACTATTAACAGACCGCAACCTCAACACTACCTTCTTTGATCCTACTGGAGGGGGAGACCCTATCCTATACCAACACCTATTTTGATTCTTTGGTCACCCTGAAGTCTACATCCTCATTCTCCCCGGGTTCGGAATAATCTCCCACATCGTAACTTACTACTCCGGGAAGAAAGAGCCATTTGGATATATAGGTATAACCTGGGCTATAATGTCAATCGGGTTCCTAGGATTTATTGTATGAGCCCATCATATATTTACAGTGGGTATAGATGTGGACACACGGGCCTACTTTACCTCTGCTACTATAATCATTGCAATTCCTACTGGAGTTAAAGTTTTCAGCTGACTTGCTACACTTCATGGAGGCAATATCAAATGATCTGCCGCAATACTTTGAGCCCTAGGCTTTATTTTTCTATTCACCATAGGGGGTCTCACCGGTATTATCTTAGCAAACTCATCCCTAGATATTGTACTACACGATACATACTATGTTGTCGCCCATTTCCACTATGTTTTGTCAATAGGAGCTGTTTTTGCCATTATAGGGGGCTTTGTCCACTGATTCCCTTTATTTTCAGGCTACACATTAGACCAAACCTATGCCAAAGCCCACTTTATTATTATATTCACAGGCGTAAATTTAACCTTTTTTCCACAACACTTCCTTGGCCTATCCGGAATACCCCGACGCTATTCTGACTACCCCGATGCTTATACCACATGAAATATTCTATCGTCCATTGGCTCTTTTATTTCACTAGTAGCAGTAATCCTAATAATCTACATGATCTGAGAGGCCTTCGCCTCAAAACGCAAAGTATCAATGGCCGAACAATCCCCCACCAACCTCGAATGATTAAATGGCTGTCCCCCGCCTTACCACACATTTGAAGAACCAACCTACATTAAATTGAGCGAAAAAGGGGGGAATCGAACCCCCTAAAACCGGTTTCAAGCCAATCCTATAACCCCTATAACTTTTTCAATGAGATATTAGAAAAACTATTTCATGGCTTTGTCGAAACCAAATTATAGGCTATAACCCTATATATCTTACATGGCCCACCCAGTTCAACTAGGTCTACAAGATGCTACATCCCCTGTCATAGAAGAGCTAATCACCTTCCACGACTATGCATTTATAACTATCTCTTTAATTAGCTTTTTAGTCCTATACGCCCTATCCTCAACACTCACAACAAAACTAACCAATACCAACATTACAGACGCCCAGGAGATAGAGACCACTTGAACCATCTTACCCGCAATCATTCTAATCCTGATTGCCCTACCATCTCTACGCATTCTGTACCTGACAGACGAAATCAACAACCCCTCCTTTACTATTAAATCAATTGGACATCAATGATACTGAACCTACGAATACACAGACTACGGAGGCCTCATCTTTAATTCTTACATACTGCCTCCATTATTCTTAAACCCAGGAGACCTTCGACTTCTAGAAGTTGACAACCGAGTGGTTCTCCCAATTGAAGCCCCCGTCCGTATAATAATCACATCTCAAGATGTCCTACACTCATGAACTATTCCCACACTAGGTTTAAAAACAGATGCAGTACCCGGACGCTTAAATCAAACCACATTTACCGCCACACGACCAGGCGTCTATTATGGACAATGCTCAGAAATCTGTGGAGCTAACCACAGCTTCATACCTATCGTCGCAGAACTAATCCCATTAAAAATCTTTGAAATAGGACCTGTGTTTACCCTATAAATACCCCACTCCCTTTCCACTATACAAATGCACTGCACAGCTATTCTAGCGTTAACCTTTTAAGTTAAAAATTGAGGGGCATACCCTCTGCAGCGAAATGCCTCAATTAGACACATCCACATGATTTATCACTATTACAACAATACTCCCTACACTATATCTTATTACACAACTAAAACTGCTAGACATATGTTACTATCAATCCCCCCAACAAAAAAACTCTGACAAGCAAACCCCCAATAACCACTGACAACTAAAATGAACGAAAATTTATTTACCTTATTCGCAACTCCAATAATCCTAAACCAACCTGCTACAATCCCCATCATCATATTCCCCGTACTACTAATTCCAACTTCCAAACACCTCATTAACAACCGACTAACCACTATTCAACGTAACCTAGTACTACTCGCTCTAAAGCAAATAATAATAACCCACAATGCTAAGGGGCGAACCTGGTCCCTAATACTAATGTCTCTAATCACCTTTATCACCACAACTAATCTCCTAGGACTTCTACCCCACTCATTTACACCTACCACCCAACTATCTATAAACCTCGCTATAGCAATCCCCTTATGAGCCGGCACAGCAATCACAGGCCTTCGCTTTAAAACCAAAAACTCCCTAGCTCACCTCCTACCACAAGGCACACCAACATTACTCATTCCCATACTAGTAATAATCGAAACCATTAGCTTGATTATTCAACCAGTGGCCCTAGCTGTACGCTTAACTGCCAACATCACGGCCGGCCACCTGCTAATACACCTAATCGGAAACACTGCACTAACACTACTAAGTATCAGCCCCCCCGCTGCTTTACTAACCTTTACACTTCTAATACTACTCACCATCCTAGAGATCGCAGTTGCTTTAATCCAAGCCTATGTTTTCACACTTCTAGTTAGCCTCTATTTACACAACAACACCTAATGACCCACCAATTCCATGCTTATCACATAGTCAAACCCAGCCCTTGACCACTAACAGGAGCTCTGTCAACCCTCCTAATAACATCCGGCTTAGTCATGTGATTCCACTTCTATTCTACCACTCTATTGACACTAGGCCTACTAACCATAACACTAACCCTTCACCAATGATGACGCGATGTCGTACGAGAAAGCACCTATCAAGGACATCACACGACACCCGTTCAAAAAAACCTTCGCTATGGCATAGTCCTATTCATTATCTCGGAAATCTTCTTCTTTACCGGGTTCTTCTGAGCATTCTACCACTCAAGCCTAGCCCCAACCCCCTATTTAGGAGGCCACTGACCACCAACAGGTATTACCCCATTAGATCCCTTAGAAGTACCCCTTCTAAACACCTCCGTATTATTAGCATCAGGAGTCACAATTACCTGAGCTCACCACAGCCTTATAAACAACAATCGAAAACAAACAACCCAAGCCCTACTCATTACAATTCTACTAGGCATCTACTTCACCCTACTACAGATCTCAGAGTACTTTGAAGCACCCTTCACCATCTCCGACGGCATCTATGGCTCAACATTCTTTATCGCTACGGGATTCCATGGACTCCACGTCATCATTGGATCCACTTTCCTCCTTATCTGCCTCATTCGCCAACTATTATTCCACTTCACACCAAATCACCACTTCGGCTTTGAGGCTGCCACTTGATATTGACACTTCGTAGACGTCGTATGATTACTCCTTTATATCTCTATTTACTGATGAGGATCCTACTCTTTTAGTATGACCAGTACAATTGACTTCCAATCAATTAGCTTTGACAATGTTCAAAAAGGAGTAATCAACCTAGTACTAGCCCTAACAATCAACACCCTTTTAACCTCACTACTAATAACTGCCATATTCTGATTACCCCAACTTAACTCCTATGCAGAAAAAACAAACCCTTATGAGTGTGGCTTTGACCCACTAAACCCCGCTCGCATCCCATTTTCAATAAAATTCTTCCTAGTTGCCATTACCTTCCTACTATTCGACTTAGAAATCGCCCTACTATTGTCCCTACCATGGGCTCTCCAAACAACAAACCTCCCAATAATAATTAAATCATCCATCACACTCATCACCATCCTAACCCTCAGTCTAGCCTACGAATGATCCCAAAAAGGACTAGATTGAGCCGAATTGGTAAGTAGTTTAAACAAAACAAATGATTTCGACTCATTAAATTATGATTATCATACTAACCAAATGTCACCTATCTTCATGAATATTACACTAGCATTCGCCATCTCACTCCTGGGAATGCTGGTCTATCGCTCACACCTGATAGCCTCCCTCCTCTGCCTAGAAGGAATAATAATATCACTCTTCATCATAATCGCTCTCATAGCCTCAAATGCACACTCCCCCCTAACCAATATCATACCGATCATCCTACTAGTATTTGCTGCTTGCGAAACAGCAGTAGGCCTTGCCCTACTAGTCTCAATCTCCAATACATATGGTCTAGATTACATTCACAACTTAAACCTGCTTCAATGTTAAAAATAATTGTTCCAACAACTATATTACTACCAATAACATGATTCTCTACAAACAACATAATCTGAATTAACTTAACTACACATAGCCTAATCATTAGCCTTATTCCCTTGTTATTTTTTAATCAAACCAATAACAACCTCCTTAATCACTCAACCTACCTATCCTCCGACCCACTAACAACACCTCTTTTAACACTAACCGCTTGACTCCTACCTCTCATGATGATAGCTAGCCAATACCACCTATGCAATCAGCCCCCCTCACAAAAAAAACTCTACCTATCCACAATAATTTTCCTTCAAATCACCCTAATTCTAACATTCATAGCCACAGAATTGATCTTATTCTATATCTTATTTGAAACCACCCTTATTCCCACCCTAATCATCATCACTAAATGAGGTACCCAAGCAGAACGCCTCAACGCAAGCACATACTTTCTATTCTATACACTAACTGGCTCTCTACCCCTGCTCATCATATTAACCTACACCTACAATAACACAGGCTCATTAAATATCATACTACTAACACTCACAGACCAAAAACTAACAACCACTTGATCACACAACCTCATCTGACTGGCATGCATAATGGCTTTCATAACAAAAATACCCTTATATGGCTTACACCTGTGACTCCCCAAAGCCCATGTTGAAGCTCCTATCGCAGGCTCAATAGTCCTCGCCGCAGTACTCCTAAAACTAGGCGGCTATGGCATAATACGACTCACCTCTATTCTCAACCCTCTAACAGAGTACATAGCCTACCCCTTCCTCATGCTAGCCCTATGAGGCATAATTATAACAAGCTCAATCTGTCTACGACAAACAGACCTAAAATCACTCATCGCATACTCTTCTGTAAGCCATATATCCCTAGTAATCATAGCCTCTCTCATTCAAACCCCCTGAAGCTTTTCCGGCGCAATCACCCTCATAATTGCCCACGGACTTACTTCCTCTATATTATTCTGCCTAGCTAATTCAAACTATGAACGCACTCACAGCCGCATTATGATACTCTCCCGAGGACTTCAAACACTACTTCCACTAATAACCTTCTGATGGTTCACAGCAAACCTCACCAACCTAGCCTTACCCCCCACCATTAATCTAATCGGAGAACTCTTCGTGATTACAGCCTCATTCTCTTGATCCCACATCACTATTATACTAACAGGACTTAACATACTAATCACAGCCCTCTACTCTCTCCACATATTCATTACAATACAACGAGGAAAACTCACACACACCACATAATCAACATAAAACCCCCTTTCACACGAGAAAATACACTAATATTCATACACCTCACCCCAATTATCCTTCTATCCCTTAACCCCAACATCATTCTAGGGTTTACCTCCTGTAAATATAGTTTAACCAAAACACTAGACTGTGAATCTGACCATAGAAGCTCACCACTTCTTATTTACCGAGAAAACTCGCAAGGACTGCTAACCCATGCCCCCATACTTAACACTATGGTTTTCTCAACTTTTAAAGGATAACAGCTATCCATTGGTTTTAGGAACCAAAAATATTGGTGCAACTCCAAATAAAAGTAATAACCATGCACACCTCCATTATAATAGCAACCCTCGCCTCCCTAACCCCCCCAATCATTGCCACCTTTATCAACCCCAACAAAAAACAATCATACCCAAACCATGTAAAAACAACTATAATATATGCTTTCATTACCAGCCTTATTCCAACAACCCTATACATCTCCCTAAACCAAGAAACAACCATTTGAAGCTGACACTGAATAATAACTCAAACACTAGATCTAACACTAAGCTTTAAACTAGACTACTTCTCCGTAATATTCACCCCAATCGCACTATTCATCACCTGGTCTATTATAGAATTCTCACTATGATACATAAGCTCAGACCCAAACATCAACCAATTCTTCAAATATCTCCTTATTTTCCTCATCACAATACTAATCTTGACCACCGCTAACAACCTTTTTCAACTCTTCATCGGCTGGGAGGGCGTAGGAATCATATCTTTCTTATTAATCGGCTGATGATATTCTCGAACGGACGCCAACACAGCAGCAATCCAAGCAATCCTGTACAATCGCATTGGCGATATTGGCCTCATCCTAGCTATAGCATATTTCCTCCTACACTACAACTCATGAGACATACAACAAATACTAACTCTAAACCCCAACCCAAACTCCCTCCCACTAATAGGCCTTCTCCTAGCAGCAATAGGAAAATCAGCTCAACTTGGCCTTCATCCTTGACTACCCTCCGCCATAGAAGGCCCAACTCCAGTCTCAGCCCTACTACACTCTAGTACCATGGTTGTTGCCGGGGTGTACTTACTCATTCGCTTCCACCCTTTAATAGAAAGCAACACACTACTTCAAAGCCTCACACTATGTCTGGGAGCTATCACCACCATATTTATAGCCATCTGCGCCCTCACACAAAACGACATCAAAAAAATCGTAGCCTTCTCCACCTCAAGCCAACTAGGCCTAATAATAGTTACCATCGGCATCAATCAACCATATTTAGCATTCCTGCATATCTGTACTCACGCCTTCTTCAAAGCCCTACTTTTCATATGCTCCGGATCCATCATTCATAACCTAAATAACGAACAAGACATCCGAAAAATAGGAGGCCTATTCAAAACAATACCCCTCACCTCAACTTCCCTACTCATCGGCAACCTAGCACTCACAGGAATACCATTCCTCACAGGCTTCTACTCCAAAGATCTCATTATCGAAGCCACAAACACGTCATATACCAACGCCTGAGCCCTATCTATCACCTTCATCGCCACCTCTCTAACAAGCGCCTATAGTACTCGAATCATTCTCCTCACCATAACAGGGCCACCTCGCTTTTCAACCCTAATAAACATTAACGAAAATAACCCCACCCTACTTAACCCAATTAAACGCCTCACAATGGGCAGCATTATTACTGGATTCCTTATCACCAACAACATCCCCCCCACTTCGCTTCCCCAACCAACAATACCTCACTACTTAAAACTCTCAGCCCTGTATGCAACTATCCTTGGTTTCCTAATAACCCTAGACCTGACCTCTATAACCAACAAACTAAAAATAAACAACCCATCACAAATATTTAAATTCTCCAACATACTAGGATATTTTCCCACTACAATTCACCGCATAGTCCCATATCAAAACCTACTCATAAGCCAAAACCTAGCCCTTCTTCTACTAGATTCAATATGACTAGAAAAATCTATACCCAAGATGATCGCACATGTACATACCACCGCTTCCAAAACTGTCACCACCCAAAAAGGCATAATTAAGCTATACTCCCTCTCCTTTCTCATCCCCCTCACCCTAACCCTACTTCTAATAATATAACCTATTACCCCGAGTGATCTCAATTACAATATATACACCCACAAATAATGTCCAACCAGCAACCACTACTAACCAACGCCCATAATCGTACAAAGCACCAGCACCAATAGAATCCCCCCGAACTAACCCTGACCCCTCTCCCTCAAAAATCACCCAACTCCCCATACTATTAAAACTAACTACCACTACCCCATCAGAACTTGAAACCCATAGAACTAACCCTACTTCTATTATTAAACCCACCAAAAGACCCCCTAAAACCCCAAACCCTGAACCCCATGTCTCAGGGTACTCCTCAATAGCTATCGCTGTAGTATAACCAAAAACAATTATTATACCCCCCAAATAAATTAAAAACAACATCAGACCTATATAAGTCCCCCCAAAACCTAAAACTACCATACAACCAACCACACCACTAACAATCAATGCTAGCCCCCCATAAATAGGAGAGGGCTTAGAAGAAAATCCAACAAATCCCATAACCAACAATACACTCAACGCAAATAAAATATATGTCATTGCTCTTGCATGGACTACAGCCATAACCAATGATATGAAAAACCACCGTTGTACTTCAACTACAAAAGCACTAATGACCCCAATACGTAAATCCAACCCAATTATAAAAATAATTAACCACTCCCTCATTGACCTGCCAACCCCATCCAACATTTCCATATGATGAAACTTCGGCTCACTCCTCGCATTCTGCCTAATTCTACAGATCATCACAGGCCTATTCTTAGCAATACATTACTCACCAGACACCTCTTCTGCCTTCTCTTCAATCGCACACATCACCCGAGACGTAAACCACGGCTGAATCATTCGCTACCTCCACGCCAACGGCGCCTCCATATTTTTCATCTGCCTCTTTCTACACGTAGGCCGAGGTCTTTACTATGGCTCATTCCTTCTCCTAAAAACCTGGAACACTGGCATTATACTTCTATTCTTGACTATAGCAACAGCCTTTATAGGCTACGTACTTCCATGAGGCCAAATATCATTCTGAGGAGCAACAGTGATCACAAACCTATTATCAGCAATCCCATACATCGGGACCGACCTCGTCCAATGAATCTGAGGTGGGTACTCCATTGGCAACCCCACCCTTTCACGATTCTTCACCCTACACTTTATTCTACCTTTCATTATCACCGCTCTTACAATAGTCCATCTGCTATTCCTACACGAAACAGGATCAAACAACCCCTGCGGAATCTCATCAGACTCAGACAAAATCCCCTTCCACCCCTACTACACAATTAAGGATATCCTAGGCCTAGTCCTCCTCCTCTTCATCCTAACAACACTAACACTACTCTCACCCAACCTCCTAAACGACCCAGACAACTACATCCCAGCCGACCCACTAAATACCCCTCCACACATCAAACCAGAGTGATACTTCCTATTTGCATACGCAATTCTACGATCTGTTCCTAATAAACTAGGGGGCGTACTAGCACTCTTCCTTTCAATCCTCATCCTATCTATTATCCCCACACTTCATAATTCCAAACAACAAAGCATAATATTCCGCCCACTTAGCCAATTCCTGTTCTGATTCCTAATTACAACCCTATTAACCCTCACCTGGATCGGAAGTCAGCCAGTAAGCCAACCCTTCATTTTTATTGGTCAACTAGCATCCACAATATACTTCACCACAGTTCTAATCCTGATACCACTAACCTCCCTAATCGAAAATAACCTACTCAAATGAACTTGCCCTTGTAGTATAAACTAATACACTAGTCTTGTAAACTAGAGATGAGACTCATAACCCCTAGGACAGCTCAGAAAGAAAGCACTCGACTTCACCACCAACACCCAAAACTGGCATTCTAGCTTAAACTACTTTCTGTCTTTTATATTGTACAAACCCTACAGTACAACTCAAGCACCTTTACATAAATATGCTATGTAATTCGTGCATTACTGCTAGCCAACATGAATAATATATAGTACTATATCTGCTTAACTGTACATAACACATACTATCATATCCGCACCCACAGCCTCCAAAAAGCATACCCACCAAACAGAGATCTCACATACAACCCAACCACGAAACACCATAACCCGCCCACTCCACCCACAACACACCAACACAGACAGCAAGACCGTCCTCCGTACATAATACATTACCTTATTTGTCGTACAATAGTACATACCTACTACAAACCTTCCTCCCCACCACGGATGACCCCCCTCACTTAGAACTCTCTTACTCACCATCCTCCGTGAAATCAATATCCCGCACAAGCAGTGTTACCCTCCTCGCTCCGGGCCCACGACCCGTGGGGGTAGCTAAGAATGAGCTGTATCCGGCATCTGGTTCTTACCTCAGGGCCATGCCAACTAAAACCGTCCACACGTTCCTCTTAAATAAGACATCTCGATGGATCACGGGTCTATCACCCTATTAACCAGTCACTGGAGCTTCCCATGCATTTGGTATTTTTTATCTCTGGTCTGCACGCAACACCATCGCAACATGCTGACTCCCACCACATCCCGCCCTGAATGCGCCTGCCTTTGATTCCTAGTCCATGCCATTATTAATCGCACCTACGTTCAATATTCCAGCCCCGCATGACTACTAGCGATGTGTTATTTAATTCATGCTTGTAAGACATACAACAACCAACCCACAACACTACAAAAAAATTCAAAAACCTTAACCAAACCCCCCCCCCCCCCTTGACCTTCACATAACCACCCTTTGCCAAACCCCGAAAACAAAGTCCTGCTCCCCCGGCCAAAGCTTGTATTTCCATCTTTTAGGTATGCATGCCCTAACTACTAACCCCTCAACTAACCTTCGCTTACCCTACCAACCACCCTTTGCCAAACCCCGAAAACAAAGTCCTGCTCCCCCGGCCAAAGCTTGTATTTCCATCTTTTAGGTATGCATGCCCTAACTACTAACCCCTCAACTAACCTTCGCTTACCCTACCAACCACCCTTTGCCAAACCCCGAAAACAAAGTCCTGCTCCCCCGGCCAAAGCTTGTATTTCCATCTTTTAGGTATGCATGCCCTAACTACTAACCCCTCAACTAACCTTCGCTTACCCTACCAACCACCCCCCCCCCCCACAACCCCAAAGATGCCACTTACATTCACACCCACCTTCTCGTCTACGTAGCTTAAACCTACCCCAAAGCAAGACACTGAAAATGCCTAGATGGATTCACACATCCCATAGACAAATAGGTTTGGTCCTGGCCTTTCTATTGACCTTTAGCAAGATTACACATGCAAGCCTCCCCGCCCCAGTGAAGACGCCCTACAAATCACTATGACTAAGAGGAGTGAGTATCAAGCACGCACATGCAGCTCAAAACACTTTGCTCAGCCACACCCCCACGGGAAACAGCAGTGACAAACCTTTAGTAATAAACGAAAGTTTAACTAAGCTATGCTACACCAAGGGTTGGTCAATTTCGTGCCAGCCACCGCGGCCACACGATTAACCCGAGCCAATAGAGACCGGCGTAGAGAGTGTTTTAGACCCAGCCTAATTAAAGCTAAACCCCACCTAAACTGTAAAATCCTAGCTAACATAAAATAAACTACGAAAGTGGCTTTAAAACCTCTGAATACACAACAGCTAAGACCCAAACTGGGATTAGATACCCCACTATGCTTAGCCCTAAACCTCAGTAGTTAAACCAACAAAACTACTCGCCAGAATACTACAAGCAACCGCTTGAAACTCAAAGGACTTGGCGGTGCTTCACCCCCCTAGAGGAGCCTGTCCCATAATCGATAAACCCCGATCCACCCCACCCTCTCTTGCTCAGCCTATATACCGCCATCTTCAGCAAACCCTGATAAAGGTCACAAAGTGAGCGCAAGTACCCCTTTTCGCAAAAACGTTAGGTCAAGGTGTAGCCTATGAGACGGAAAAAGATGGGCTACATTTTCTATCCTAGAAAACCCACGATAACTCTCATGAAACCTAAGAGTCCAAGGAGGATTTAGCAGTAAATTAAGAATAGAGTGCTTAATTGAACAAGGCCATAAAGCACGCACACACCGCCCGTCACTCCCCTCAAATATACTTAAGGACTATATTAACTAAACACCCTAATACCTATATAGAGGGGATAAGTCGTAACACGGTAAGTGTACCGGAAGGTGCACTTGGATAAATCAAGGTATAGCTTAACGCAAAGCATCCGGCCTACACCCGGAAGATCTCAGTACAATTTGACTACCTTGAGCCAACACTAGCCCCAAACATAACTAACACTAATACCAAACAACCATACACTAAACCATTCACCCACATAAAGTATAGGTGATAGAAATTCTAACTCGGCGCTATAGACACAGTACCGTAAGGGAAAGAATAATACCACCCAAGCATAAAATAGCAAGAACTAACTTCTGTACCTTTTGCATAATGAATTAACTAGAAATAGTTTCGCAAAGAGAACTAAAGCCAAACCCCCCGAAATCAGACGAGCTACCCAAAAACAGCTAAAAGAGCGCACCCGTCTATGTAGCAAAATAGTGGGAAGATTTATGGGTAGAGGTGACAAGCCTACCGAGCCTGATGATAGCTGGTTATCCAAGATAGAATTTTAGTTCAACCTTGAGCTTACCTACAGAACCTCTTAATCCTTTTGTAAGCTCAATTGCTAGTCTAAAGAGGGACAGCTCTTTAGACACTAGGAAAAAACCTTATATAGAGAGTAAAAAGCATAACCACCATAGTTGGCCCAAAAGCAGCCATCAATTAAGAAAGCGTTCAAGCTCAACATCAACTACCCAAAAAATACCAAACATAAAACTGAACTCCTCATCTCACATTGGATCAATCTATCATTTCATAGAAGCAATAATGTTAGTATAAGTAACATGAACATTTTCTCCACCGCATAAGCCTAAGTCAGACCGAAAACCTCACCGACACTTAACAGTCCAATATCAACAAACACAAACAAGCTGACATTACTTCCACTGTTAATCCAACACAGGCATGCCTCAAGGAAGGTTATAAAAAGTAAAAGGAACTCGGCAAAACTAACCCCGCCTGTTTACCAAAAACATCACCTCTAGCATTACTAGTATTAGAGGCACCGCCTGCCCAGTGACACACGTTTAACGGCCGCGGTACCCTGACCGTGCAAAGGTAGCATAATCACTTGTTCTCTAATTAGGGACTCGCATGAATGGCATCACGAGGGTTTAACTGTCTCTTACTTTCAACCAGTGAAATTGGCCTGTCCGTGAAGAGACGGACATGAACTAATAAGACGAGAAGACCCTGCGGAGCTTCAATTTACTAGTACAACTAAAAACCACACAAACCCACAGGTCTTTAAACCCCCATGCCTGTACTAAAAATTTTGGTTGGGGTGACCTCGGAGCACAGTCAAACCTCCGAACAATCCATGCTAAGACTACACAAGCCAAAGCAAACCAATACTTGCAATTGACCCAATAACTTGATCAACGGAACAAGTTACCCCAGGGATAACAGCGCAATTCTATTCTAGAGTCCATATCAACAATAGAGTTTACGACCTCGATGTTGGATCAGGACATCCTAATGGTGCAGCAGCTATCAAGGGTTCGTTTGTTCAACGATTAAAGTCCTACGTGATCTGAGTTCAAGACCGGAGCAATCCAGGTCGGTTTCTATCTATTCAACATTTCTCCCTGTACGAAAGGACAAGAGAAATAGGGCCCACTTCACAATAGCGCCCCCCTCCCCATAAATGATCTAATCTTAATTTAACAAAACATTACAAATCCCACCCAAGAACAGGGTTTGTTAAGATGGCAGAGCCCGGCAATTGCATAAAATTTAAAATTTTAAAACCAGAGGTTCAACCCCTCTTCTTAACACTATGACTACAGCAAACCTTATACTCCTTGTTGCATCTACACTAACCGCCATAGCATTCCTTACACTTGTTGAACGAAAATTGTTAGGTTATATACAACTACGCAAAGGACCCAACATTGTAGGCCCTTACGGACTACTACAACCCTTCGCTGATGCAATAAAACTCTTCACCAAAGAGCCTCTAAAACCCTCAACATCCACCACTACTCTCTACACCATCGCACCCGCCCTAGCCTTCTCCATTGCCCTCCTCCTATGAACCCCCCTTCCCATACCTAACCCCTCTAATCAATTTCAACCTTGGACTCCTGTTCATCCTAGCCATATCCAGCCTAACCGTCCACTCCATCCTATGATCAGGATGGGCATCAAACTCAAACTACGCCCTAATTGGAGCCCTACGAGCCGTCGCTCAAACAATTTCATATGAGGTTACCCTCGCTATTATCCTACTATCAGTCTTACTAACAAGCGGCTCATTTAACCTTAACATACTCATTACAACACAAGAGCACATCTGACTCCTCTTGCCATCATGACCCCTAGCCATAATATGATTCACCTCCACACTAGCAGAGACAAACCGAACCCCCTTCGACCTCATAGAAGGCGAATCAGAACTAGTATCAGGCTTTAACATCGAGTATGCCGCAGGTCCATTCGCCCTATTCTTTATAGCCGAATACATAAACATTATTATAATGAACGCCCTAACAACTACAATCTTTCTAGGCACATTCTACCCCACCCACTCGCCAGAATTATTCACAACATGCTTTACCACCAAAACGCTCCTCCTAACCTCCCTATTCTTATGAACTCGAGCAACATACCCCCGATTCCGCTACGACCAACTCATACATCTACTATGAAAAAACTTCCTTCCACTCACACTAGCATTTCTCATATGAAACATCCTAACACCCATTACAATCTCCAGCATTCCCCCTCAAACCTAGAAATATGTCTGACAAAAGAGTTACTTTGATAGAGTAAATGATAGAGGCCCCAACCCTCTTATTTCTAAGATTGCAGGCATTGAACCTACCCCTGAGAATCCAAACTTCTCCGTGCTACCTAACACACCCCATCCTAAAGTAAGGTCAGCTAAATAAGCTATCGGGCCCATACCCCGAAAATGTTGGTCACACCCTTCCCCGTACTAATTAACCCCCTAGCCCAACTCATCATCTACACCACAATAATCACAGGCACACTCACTACACTATTGAGCTCACACTGATTTCTCGCCTGAGCAGGCCTGGAAATAAACATACTAGCCTTCATTCCAATTTTAATCAAAAAAACAAACCCCCGCTCCACAGAAGCCGCCACCAAGTATTTCCTAATACAATCCACCGCATCCATAATTCTTATAATAGCAATTACCCTCAACAACCTACTATCGGGGCACTGAATAATAACAAATACCGCCAACCAACTTCCATCGTTAATAATAACAACTGCCCTTGCCATAAAACTAGGAATAGCCCCATTCCACTTCTGAATTCCAGAAGTCACCCAAGGAACACCACTAATTCCTGGCCTACTCCTCCTCACATGACAAAAACTAGCCCCCATCTCAATTATATGTCAAATTCACCCCATCAATCAACACCTGTGCCCTCATAACCCTCTCAACCCTATCCATCCATAGTAGGCAGCTGAGGAGGCCTAAACCAAACACAATTACGCAAAATTATAGCATACTCCTCAATCACTCACATAGGCTGAATAATAATAACGCTAACATACAACCCAACCATTACAACCCTCTACCTAACCATATACATCGCCCTAACAACCACCATATTCCTATTCCTCAATCTGAAACTCAAATACCACAACCCTTACACTATCCCTCACCTGAAACAAATCACCCCAACTCATACCACTAACAATATTCACCCTTATATCCCTAGGAGGTTTACCCCCACTAACCGGCTTCCTACCTAAATGAATAACTATTCAAGAACTTGCAATAAACAACAACTTTGTCATCCCCTCCATCATAGTCACCATAACCCTACTTAACCTGTACTTCTACATACGCCTAATCTACACCGTCTCAGTATCACTATTTCCCACCCCCAACAACACAAAAATGAACTGACAACTTGAAAACACAAAAACCCACACCCCTCACCCCCACACTCACCATCATTTCTACTCTCCTACTACCAATCACCCCCCTAATCCTAACTATTCCCTAGAAATTTAGGTTAAATAAGACCAAGAGCCTTCAAAGCCCTTAGTAAGTAGACCACTTAATTTCTGAAACATATAAGGACTGCAAAAACCTACTCTGCATCAATTGAACGCAAATCAACCACTTTAATTAAGCTAAGCCCCTACTAGACCAATGGGACTCAAACCCATAAAAATTTAGTTAACAGCTAAACACCCTAATCAACTGGCTTTGATCCACTTCTCCCGCCACGAGAAAAAAAGGCGGGAGAAGCCCCGGCAGAAACTTAAAACTGCTCCTTTAAACTTGCAATTTAACATGAAAATCACCTCGGGGCTGGCAAAAAGAGGATCAGACCTCTGTCTTCAGGTTTACAGCCTAATGCTTACTCAGCCATTTTACCCTTCCTCCACCCATGTTCATTAATCGTTGACTCTTTTCAACAAACCATAAAGACATCGGAACTCTATACCTACTATTCGGTGCATGAGCTGGAATCATAGGTACAGCTCTAAGCCTTCTCATTCGAGCTGAATTAGGCCAACCCGGTAGTTTACTAGGCAGTGACCATATCTATAATGTCATTGTAACAGCCCATGCATTTATTATAATTTTCTTCATAGTTATACCCATTATAATCGGGGGGTTCGGGAACTGACTAGTACCCTTGATAATTGGTGCTCCCTGACATAGCATTTCCCCGTCTAAATAATATGAGCTTCTGACTTCTTCCCCCCTCCTTCCTGCTGCTAATGGCATCAACCATAATCGAGGCTGGCGCTGGAACAGGTTGAACAGTATACCCCCCCTTAGCAGGAAACCTCTCTCACCCAGGGGCCTCCGTAGACTTAGTTATTTTCTCCCTCCACCTAGCAGGAGTTTCCTCTATCCTGGGGGCTATCAACTTCATTACCACCATTATCAACATGAAGCCCCCCCGCCATATCCCAGTATCAAACCCGTTATTTGTCTGATCTGTCCTAATCACAGCAATCCTACTACTCCTCTCCCTGCCAGTCTTAGCTGCCGGCATTACTATACTATTAACAGACCGCAACCTCAACACTACCTTCTTTGATCCTACTGGAGGGGGAGACCCTATCCTATACCAACACCTATTTTGATTCTTTGGTCACCCTGAAGTCTACATCCTCATTCTCCCCGGGTTCGGAATAATCTCCCACATCGTAACTTACTACTCCGGGAAGAAAGAGCCATTTGGATATATAGGTATAACCTGGGCTATAATGTCAATCGGGTTCCTAGGATTTATTGTATGAGCCCATCATATATTTACAGTGGGTATAGATGTGGACACACGGGCCTACTTTACCTCTGCTACTATAATCATTGCAATTCCTACTGGAGTTAAAGTTTTCAGCTGACTTGCTACACTTCATGGAGGCAATATCAAATGATCTGCCCGCAATACTTTGAGCCCTAGGCTTTATTTTTCTATTCACCATAGGGGGTCTCACCGGTATTATCTTAGCAAACTCATCCCTAGATATTGTACTACACGATACATACTATGTTGTCGCCCATTTCCACTATGTTTTGTCAATAGGAGCTGTTTTTGCCATTATAGGGGGCTTTGTCCACTGATTCCCTTTATTTTCAGGCTACACATTAGACCAAACCTATGCCAAAGCCCACTTTAT
>NW_027327122.1:0-20910 GCF_047675955.1 Chlorocebus sabaeus | reverse complement strand
TGCCTGCACCCCCGGCGATGGGGCTCCCAGAAGCCAGGGGGGCGGGCCGGGGGTGGCGGCTGGGAGCCCGATCGCGGGGGGTGCCTGCACCCCCGGCGATGGGGCTCCCAGAAGCCAGGGGGGGCGGGCCGGGGGTGGCGGCTGGGAGCCCGATCGCGGGGGGTGCCTGCACCCCCGGCGATGGGGCTCCCAGAAGCCAGGGGGGCGGGCCGGGGGTGGCGGCTGGGAGCCCGATCGCGGGGGGTGCCTGCACCCCCGGCGATGGGGCTCCCAGAAGCCAGGGGGGCGGGCCGGGGGGTGGCGGCTGGGAGCCCGATCGCGGGGGGTGCCTGCACCCCCGGCGATGGGGCTCCCAGAAGCCAGGGGGGCGGGCCGGGGGTGGCGGCTGGGAGCCCGATCGCGGGGGGTGCCTGCACCCCCGGCGATGGGGCTCCCAGAAGCCAGGGGGGCGGGCCGGGGGGTGGCGGCTGGGAGCCCGATCGCGGGGGGTGCCTGCACCCCCGGCGATGGGGCTCCCAGAAGCCAGGGGGGCGGGCCGGGGGGTGGCGGCTGGGAGCCCGATCGCGGGGGGTGCCTGCACCCCCGGCGATGGGGCTCCCAGAAGCCAGGGGGGCGGGCCGGGGGGTGGCGGCTGGGAGCCCGATCGCGGGGGGTGCCTGCACCCCCGGCGATGGGGCTCCCAGAAGCCAGGGGGGCGGGCCGGGGGTGGCGGCTGGGAGCCCGATCGCGGGGGGTGCCTGCACCCCCGGCGATGGGGCTCCCAGAAGCCAGGGGGGCGGGCCGGGGGTGGCGGCTGGGAGCCCGATCGCGGGGGGTGCCTGCACCCCCGGCGATGGGGCTCCCAGAAGCCAGGGGGCCGGGCCGGGGGTGGCGGCTCGGGGCCCGGTCGCGGGGACAGTTGGAAGAGTATCACATGGCGTTGTACAGTGTTTGTGATACTGAGATTAATAACTGGGTGAACTTCCACCCTGTGCCACATTGCGAGTAATATCAACCTGTCCCCTCCGTGAATATTAGAAACAATATCCCAGACTGGGTGTACGCCTTCTGCTGTACAGAGTGCAGTATCATCCTCTCCCTCCCAGGATAGTAATTACAATATCACTGGGCGGGAGCACGCAGCCTGCGAATTATTATCATCCTCTCCCCCTCCGTATACTAGGAACAATATCTCAGAACAGCTGTACCCTCAGTGCCATATTCGGACTAATAGCATAGGTGTCTTCCGGGAATATTACGAGTAATATTACCGGGTAGCTATCCATTCATTGTTATGTTTGGAGTCATGTGATACTCTACCCTCCTTTATATTAGGATCAGTGTCACGCGGTGAGTGTACACCTACTGCGATATTAAAACTAAAGTCCTGCTTTCCGTCCCTGGATATGAAGAACAGCATCACAAGTAGGTTTACACTTCCTGTGGTATTAGGAATAATAATGTGATTATTAATCATCAATGATCGATTTTAATAATTATCAATGATACTAAAAATTCATAGGATACCATTATTAATGATGGATAATGATTTTAAACACATGATTACGCATGTTTTCAATTAATTATTAATATTAATGTCATGCAATAATATTATTAGTTCCTAATACTAACTATTATTTGATTCCCAGCGACTCTGGGTATTGATTTAAGTCACATTAATAGCTAATATCATAATATTATTATTAATAGTGATATTACTAATAATTATTATTACAAATCGATACCATTTTAAGCCAGTATTAATTTTTACTCTCTTTATTGTGATCATTAGTATCAATAATAATAATTATTATTAATATAATTATTAATATTAATGATTAATAGACTTCTTCCTGATATCCACCGGGGAGAGAATGATGTTAATTTCTATATCACAGATGGTGTACACCCCCCGTGATAGTGTTTCGAACTTCTGCTTGGGAGAGGAGGAAATGACAATCAGTATCACCGGAAGTAGCAACACCTGTGAGATACTGTTCTGAATATTCAGGGAGGAAGAGGCTGATATGACTACTAATACAGAGGGGGTTACTCCCTCTGAGGGTGTGCACACTGGGGGTGTACAATTGTCTGAGAAGAGTTGAAAATTTTCAGATGGGGAGATGATATTACTCAAAATATCAGAAAGAGGCTGTGAGTCCACAAGGGTCCCAGAAGCCAGGGGGGCGGGCCGGGGGGTGGCGGCTGGGAGCCCGATCGCGGGGGGTGCCTGCACCCCCGGCGATGGGGCTCCCAGGAGCCAGGGGGGCGGGCCGGGGGGTGGCGGCTGGGAGCCCGATCGCGGGGGGTGCCTGCACCCCCGGCGATGGGGCTCCCAGGAGCCAGGGGGGCGGGCCGGGGGTGGCGGCTGGGAGCCCGATCGCGGGGGGTGCCTGCACCCCCGGCGATGGGGCTCCCAGGAGCCAGGGGGGCGGGCCGGGGGGTGGCGGCTGGGAGCCCGATCGCGGGGGGTGCCTGCACCCCCGGCGATGGGGCTCCCAGGAGCCAGGGGGGCAGGCCGGGGGGTGGCGGCTGGGAGCCCGATCGCGGGGGGGTGCCTGCACCCCCGGCGATGGGGCTCCCAGGAGCCAGGGGGGCGGGCCGGGGGGTGGCGGCTGGGAGCCCGATCGCGGGGGGGTGCCTGCACCCCCGGCGATGGGGCTCCCAGGAGCCAGGGGGGCGGGCCGGGGGTGGCGGCTGGGAGCCCGATCGCGGGGGGTGCCTGCACCCCCGGCGATGGGGCTCCCAGGAGCCAGGGGGGCGGGCCGGGGGGTGGCGGCTGGGAGCCCGATCGCGGGGGGTGCCTGCACCCCCGGCGATGGGGCTCCCAGGAGCCAGGGGGGCGGGCCGGGGGTGGCGGCTGGGAGCCCGATCGCGGGGGGTGCCTGCACCCCCGGCGATGGGGCTCCCAGGAGCCAGGGGGGCGGGCCGGGGGGTGGCGGCTGGGAGCCCGATCGCGGGGGGTGCCTGCACCCCCGGCGATGGGGCTCCCAGGAGCCAGGGGGGCGGGCCGGGGGTGGCGGCTGGGAGCCCGATCGCGGGGGGTGCCTGCACCCCCGGCGAAGGGGCTCCCAGGAGCCAGGGGGCCGGGCCGGGGGTGGCGGCTCGGGGCCCGGTCGCGGGGACAGTTGGAAGAGTATCACATGGCGTTGTACAGTGTTTGTGATACTGAGATTAATAACTGGGTGAACTTCCACCCTGTGCCACATTGCGAGTAATATCAACCTGTCCCCTCCGTGAATATTAGAAACAATATCCCAGACTGGGTGTACGCCTTCTGCTGTACAGAGTGCAGTATCATCCTCTCCCTCCCAGGATAGTAATTACAATATCACTGGGCGGGAGCACGCAGCCTGCGAATTATTATCATCCTCTCCCCCTCCGTATACTAGGAACAATATCTCAGAACAGCTGTACCCTCAGTGCCATATTCGGACTAATAGCATAGGTGTCTTCCGGGAATATTACGAGTAATATTACCGGGTAGCTATCCATTCATTGTTATGTTTGGAGTCATGTGATACTCTACCCTCCTTTATATTAGGATCAGTGTCACGCGGTGAGTGTACACCTACTGCGATATTAAAACTAAAGTCCTGCTTTCCGTCCCTGGATATGAAGAACAGCATCACAAGTAGGTTTACACTTCCTGTGGTATTAGGAATAATAATGTGATTATTAATCATCAATGATCGATTTTAATAATTATCAATGATACTAAAAATTCATAGGATACCATTATTAATGATGGATAATGATTTTAAACACATGATTACGCATGTTTTCAATTAATTATTAATATTAATGTCATGCAATAATATTATTAGTTCCTAATACTAACTATTATTTGATTCCCAGCGACTCTGGGTATTGATTTAAGTCACATTAATAGCTAATATCATAATATTATTATTAATAGTGATATTACTAATAATTATTATTACAAATCGATACCATTTTAAGCCAGTATTAATTTTTACTCTCTTTATTGTGATCATTAGTATCAATAATAATAATTATTATTAATATAATTATTAATATTAATGATTAATAGACTTCTTCCTGATATCCACCGGGGAGAGAATGATGTTAATTTCTATATCACAGATGGTGTACACCCCCCGTGATAGTGTTTCGAACTTCTGCTTGGGAGAGGAGGAAATGACAATCAGTATCACCGGAAGTAGCAACACCTGTGAGATACTGTTCTGAATATTCAGGGAGGAAGAGGCTGATATGACTACTAATACAGAGGGGGTTACTCCCTCTGAGGGTGTGCACACTGGGGGTGTACAATTGTCTGAGAAGAGTTGAAAATTTTCAGATGGGGAGATGATATTACTCAAAATATCAGAAAGAGGCTGTGAGTCCACAAGGGTCCCAGAAGCCAGGGGGGCGGGCCGGGGGTGGCGGCTGGGAGCCCGATCGCGGGGGGTGCCTGCACCCCCGGCGATGGGGCTCCCGGGAGCCAGGGGGGCGGGCCGGGGGGTGGCGGCTGGGAGCCCGATCGCGGGGGGTGCCTGCACCCCCGGCGATGGGGCTCCCGGGAGCCAGGGGGGGCGGGCCGGGGGTGGCGGCTGGGAGCCCGATCGCGGGGGGTGCCTGCACCCCCGGCGATGGGGCTCCCGGGAGCCAGGGGGGCGGGCCGGGGGGTGGCGGCTGGGAGCCCGATCGCGGGGGGTGCCTGCACCCCCGGCGATGGGGCTCCCGGGAGCCAGGGGGGCGGGCCGGGGGGTGGCGGCTGGGAGCCCGATCGCGGGGGGTGCCTGCACCCCCGGCGATGGGGCTCCCGGGAGCCAGGGGGGCGGGCCGGGGGTGGCGGCTGGGAGCCCGATCGCGGGGGGTGCCTGCACCCCCGGCGATGGGGCTCCCGGGAGCCAGGGGGGCGGGCCGGGGGTGGCGGCTGGGAGCCCGATCGCGGGGGGTGCCTGCACCCCCGGCGATGGGGCTCCCGGGAGCCAGGGGGGCGGGCCGGGGGTGGCGGCTGGGAGCCCGATCGCGGGGGGTGCCTGCACCCCCGGCGATGGGGCTCCCGGGAGCCAGGGGGGCGGGCCGGGGGTGGCGGCTGGGAGCCCGATCGCGGGGGGTGCCTGCACCCCCGGCGATGGGGCTCCCGGGAGCCAGGGGGGCGGGCCGGGGGTGGCGGCTGGGAGCCCGATCGCGGGGGGTGCCTGCACCCCCGGCGATGGGGCTCCCGGGAGCCAGGGGGGCGGGCCGGGGGGTGGCGGCTGGGAGCCCGATCGCGGGGGGTGCCTGCACCCCCGGCGATGGGGCTCCCGGGAGCCAGGGGGGCGGGCCGGGGGGTGGCGGCTGGGAGCCCGATCGCGGGGGGTGCCTGCACCCCCGGCGATGGGGCTCCCGGGAGCCAGGGGGGCGGGCCGGGGGGTGGCGGCTGGGAGCCCGATCGCGGGGGGGTGCCTGCACCCCCGGCGATGGGGCTCCCGGAAGCCAGGGGGGCGGGCCGGGGGGTGGCGGCTGGGAGCCCGATCGCGGGGGGTGCCTGCACCCCCGGCGATGGGGCTCCCGGAAGCCAGGGGGGCGGGCCGGGGGTGGCGGCTGGGAGCCCGATCGCGGGGGGTGCCTGCACCCCCGGCGATGGGGCTCCCGGAAGCCAGGGGGGCGGGCCGGGGGTGGCGGCTGGGAGCCCGATCGCGGGGGGTGCCTGCACCCCCGGCGATGGGGCTCCCGGAAGCCAGGGGGGCGGGCCGGGGGTGGCGGCTGGGAGCCCGATCGCGGGGGGTGCCTGCACCCCCGGCGATGGGGCTCCCGGAAGCCAGGGGGGCGGGCCGGGGGTGGCGGCTGGGAGCCCGATCGCGGGGGGTGCCTGCACCCCCGGCGATGGGGCTCCCGGAAGCCAGGGGGGCGGGCCGGGGGTGGCGGCTGGGAGCCCGATCGCGGGGGGTGCCTGCACCCCCGGCGATGGGGCTCCCGGAAGCCAGGGGGGCGGGCCGGGGGTGGCGGCTGGGAGCCCGATCGCGGGGGGTGCCTGCACCCCCGGCGATGGGGCTCCCGGAAGCCAGGGGGGCGGGCCGGGGGTGGCGGCTGGGAGCCCGATCGCGGGGGGTGCCTGCACCCCCGGCGATGGGGCTCCCGGAAGCCAGGGGGGCGGGCCGGGGGTGGCGGCTGGGAGCCCGATCGCGGGGGGTGCCTGCACCCCCGGCGATGGGGCTCCCGGAAGCCAGGGGGGCGGGCCGGGGGTGGCGGCTGGGAGCCCGATCGCGGGGGGTGCCTGCACCCCCGGCGATGGGGCTCCCGGAAGCCAGGGGGGCGGGCCGGGGGTGGCGGCTGGGAGCCCGATCGCGGGGGGTGCCTGCACCCCCGGCGATGGGGCTCCCGGAAGCCAGGGGGGCGGGCCGGGGGTGGCGGCTGGGAGCCCGATCGCGGGGGGTGCCTGCACCCCCGGCGATGGGGCTCCCGGAAGCCAGGGGGGCGGGCCGGGGGTGGCGGCTGGGAGCCCGATCGCGGGGGGTGCCTGCACCCCCGGCGATGGGGCTCCCGGAAGCCAGGGGGGCGGGCCGGGGGTGGCGGCTGGGAGCCCGATCGGGGGGCGTGCCTGCACCCCCGGCGATGGGGCTCCCGGAAGCCAGGGGGGCGGGCCGGGGGTGGCGGCTGGGAGCCCGATCGGGGGGCGTGCCTGCACCCCCGGCGATGGGGCTCCCGGAAGCCAGGGGGGCGGGCCGGGGGTGGCGGCTGGGAGCCCGATCGGGGGGCGTGCCTGCACCCCCGGCGATGGGGCTCCCAGAAGCCAGGGGGCCGGGCCGGGGGGTGGCGGCTCGGGGCCCGGTCGCGGGGACAGTTGGAAGAGTATCACATGGCGTTGTACAGTGTTTGTGATACTGAGATTAATAACTGGGTGAACTTCCACCCTGTGCCACATTGCGAGTAATATCAACCTGTCCCCTCCGTGAATATTAGAAACAATATCCCAGACTGGGTGTACGCCTTCTGCTGTACAGAGTGCAGTATCATCCTCTCCCTCCCAGGATAGTAATTACAATATCACTGGGCGGGAGCACGCAGCCTGCGAATTATTATCATCCTCTCCCCCTCCGTATACTAGGAACAATATCTCAGAACAGCTGTACCCTCAGTGCCATATTCGGACTAATAGCATAGGTGTCTTCCGGGAATATTACGAGTAATATTACCGGGTAGCTATCCATTCATTGTTATGTTTGGAGTCATGTGATACTCTACCCTCCTTTATATTAGGATCAGTGTCACGCGGTGAGTGTACACCTACTGCGATATTAAAACTAAAGTCCTGCTTTCCGTCCCTGGATATGAAGAACAGCATCACAAGTAGGTTTACACTTCCTGTGGTATTAGGAATAATAATGTGATTATTAATCATCAATGATCGATTTTAATAATTATCAATGATACTAAAAATTCATAGGATACCATTATTAATGATGGATAATGATTTTAAACACATGATTACGCATGTTTTCAATTAATTATTAATATTAATGTCATGCAATAATATTATTAGTTCCTAATACTAACTATTATTTGATTCCCAGCGACTCTGGGTATTGATTTAAGTCACATTAATAGCTAATATCATAATATTATTATTAATAGTGATATTACTAATAATTATTATTACAAATCGATACCATTTTAAGCCAGTATTAATTTTTACTCTCTTTATTGTGATCATTAGTATCAATAATAATAATTATTATTAATATAATTATTAATATTAATGATTAATAGACTTCTTCCTGATATCCACCGGGGAGAGAATGATGTTAATTTCTATATCACAGATGGTGTACACCCCCCGTGATAGTGTTTCGAACTTCTGCTTGGGAGAGGAGGAAATGACAATCAGTATCACCGGAAGTAGCAACACCTGTGAGATACTGTTCTGAATATTGAGGGAGGAAGAGGCTGATATGACTACTAATACAGAGGGGGTTACTCCCTCTGAGGGTGTGCACACTGGGGGTGTACAATTGTCTGAGAAGAGTTGAAAATTTTCAGATGGGGAGATGATATTACTCAAAATATCAGAAAGAGGCTGTGAGTCCACAAGGGTCCCAGAAGCCAGGGGGGCGGGCCGGGGGTGGCGGCTGGGAGCCCGATCGCGGGGGGTGCCTGCACCCCCGGCGATGGGGCTCCCAGAAGCCAGGGGGGCGGGCCGGGGGTGGCGGCTGGGAGCCCGATCGCGGGGGGTGCCTGCACCCCCGGCGATGGGGCTCCCAGAAGCCAGGGGGGCGGGCCGGGGGTGGCGGCTGGGAGCCCGATCGCGGGGGGTGCCTGCACCCCCGGCGATGGGGCTCCCGGAAGCCAGGGGGGCGGGCCGGGGGTGGCGGCTGGGAGCCCGATCGCGGGGGGTGCCTGCACCCCCGGCGATGGGGCTCCCGGAAGCCAGGGGGGCGGGCCGGGGGTGGCGGCTGGGAGCCCGATCGCGGGGGGTGCCTGCACCCCCGGCGATGGGGCTCCCGGAAGCCAGGGGGGCGGGCCGGGGGGTGGCGGCTGGGAGCCCGATCGCGGGGGGTGCCTGCACCCCCGGCGATGGGGCTCCCGGAAGCCAGGGGGGCGGGCCGGGGGTGGCGGCTGGGAGCCCGATCGCGGGGGGTGCCTGCACCCCCGGCGATGGGGCTCCCGGAAGCCAGGGGGGCGGGCCGGGGGTGGCGGCTGGGAGCCCGATCGCGGGGGGTGCCTGCACCCCCGGCGATGGGGCTCCCGGAAGCCAGGGGGGCGGGCCGGGGGTGGCGGCTGGGAGCCCGATCGCGGGGGGTGCCTGCACCCCCGGCGATGGGGCTCCCGGAAGCCAGGGGGGCGGGCCGGGGGTGGCGGCTGGGAGCCCGATCGCGGGGGGTGCCTGCACCCCCGGCGATGGGGCTCCCGGAAGCCAGGGGGGCGGGCCGGGGGTGGCGGCTGGGAGCCCGATCGCGGGGGGTGCCTGCACCCCCGGCGATGGGGCTCCCGGAAGCCAGGGGGGCGGGCCGGGGGTGGCGGCTGGGAGCCCGATCGCGGGGGGTGCCTGCACCCCCGGCGATGGGGCTCCCGGAAGCCAGGGGGGCGGGCCGGGGTTGGCGGCTGGGAGCCCGATCGCGGGGGGTGCCTGCACCCCCGGCGATGGGGCTCCCGGAAGCCAGGGGGGCGGGTCGGGGGTGGCGGCTGGGAGCCCGATCGCGGGGGGTGCCTGCACCCCCGGCGATGGGGCTCCCGGAAGCCAGGGGGGCGGGCCGGGGGGTGGCGGCTGGGAGCCCGATCGCGGGGGGGTGCCTGCACCCCCGGCGATGGGGCTCCCGGAAGCCAGGGGGGCGGGCCGGGGGTGGCGGCTGGGAGCCCGATCGCGGGGGGTGCCTGCACCCCCGGCGATGGGGCTCCCGGAAGCCAGGGGGGCGGGCCGGGGGTGGCGGCTGGGAGCCCGATCGCGGGGGGTGCCTGCACCCCCGGCGATGGGGCTCCCGGAAGCCAGGGGGGCGGGCCGGGGGGTGGCGGCTGGGAGCCCGATCGCGGGGGGTGCCTGCACCCCCGGCGATGGGGCTCCCGGAAGCCAGGGGGGCGGGCCGGGGGTGGCGGCTGGGAGCCCGATCGCGGGGGGTGCCTGCACCCCCGGCGATGGGGCTCCCGGAAGCCAGGGGGGCGGGCCGGGGGTGGCGGCTGGGAGCCCGATCGCGGGGGGTGCCTGCACCCCCGGCGATGGGGCTCCCGGAAGCCAGGGGGGCGGGCCGGGGGTGGCGGCTGGGAGCCCGATCGCGGGGGGTGCCTGCACCCCCGGCGATGGGGCTCCCAGAAGCCAGGGGGGCGGGCCGGGGGTGGCGGCTGGGAGCCCGATCGCGGGGGGTGCCTGCACCCCCGGCGATGGTGCTCCCAGAAGCCAGGGGGGCGGGCCGGGGGTGGCGGCTGGGAGCCCGATCGCGGGGGGTGCCTGCACCCCCGGCGATGGGGCTCCCAGAAGCCAGGGGGGCGGGCCGGGGGGTGGCGGCTGGGAGCCCGATCGCGGGGGGTGCCTGCACCCCCGGCGATGGGGCTCCCAGAAGCCAGGGGGGCGGGCCGGGGGTGGCGGCTGGGAGCCCGATCGCGGGGGGTGCCTGCACCCCCGGCGATGGGGCTCCCAGAAGCCAGGGGGGCGGGCCGGGGGTGGCGGCTGGGAGCCCGATCGGGGGGCGTGCCTGCACCCCCGGCGATGGGGCTCCCAGAAGCCAGGGGGGCGGGCCGGGGGTGGCGGCTGGGAGCCCGATCGGGGGACGTGCCTGCACCCCCGGCGATGGGGCTCCCAGAAGCCAGGGGGGCGGGCCGGGGGTGGCGGCTGGGAGCCCGATCGCGGGGGGTGCCTGCACCCCCGGCGATGGGGCTCCCAGAAGCCAGGGGGCCGGGCCGGGGGGTGGCGGCTCGGGGCCCGGTTGCGGGGACAGTTGGAAGAGTATCACATGGCGTTGTACAGTGTTTGTGATACTGAGATTAATAACTGGGTGAACTTCCACCCTGTGCCACATTGCGAGTAATATCAACCTGTCCCCTCCGTGAATATTAGAAACAATATCCCAGACTGGGTGTACGCCTTCTGCTGTACAGAGTGCAGTATCATCCTCTCCCTCCCAGGATAGTAATTACAATATCACTGGGCGGGAGCACGCAGCCTGCGAATTATTATCATCCTCTCCCCCTCCGTATACTAGGAACAATATCTCAGAACAGCTGTACCCTCAGTGCCATATTCGGACTAATAGCATAGGTGTCTTCCGGGAATATTACGAGTAATATTACCGGGTAGCTATCCATTCATTGTTATGTTTGGAGTCATGTGATACTCTACCCTCCTTTATATTAGGATCAGTGTCACGCGGTGAGTGTACACCTACTGCGATATTAAAACTAAAGTCCTGCTTTCCGTCCCTGGATATGAAGAACAGCATCACAAGTAGGTTTACACTTCCTGTGGTATTAGGAATAATAATGTGATTATTAATCATCAATGATCGATTTTAATAATTATCAATGATACTAAAAATTCATAGGATACCATTATTAATGATGGATAATGATTTTAAACACATGATTACGCATGTTTTCAATTAATTATTAATATTAATGTCATGCAATAATATTATTAGTTCCTAATACTAACTATTATTTGATTCCCAGCGACTCTGGGTATTGATTTAAGTCACATTAATAGCTAATATCATAATATTATTATTAATAGTGATATTACTAATAATTATTATTACAAATCGATACCATTTTAAGCCAGTATTAATTTTTACTCTCTTTATTGTGATCATTAGTATCAATAATAATAATTATTATTAATATAATTATTAATATTAATGATTAATAGACTTCTTCCTGATATCCACCGGGGAGAGAATGATGTTAATTTCTATATCACAGATGGTGTACACCCCCCGTGATAGTGTTTCGAACTTCTGCTTGGGAGAGGAGGAAATGACAATCAGTATCACCGGAAGTAGCAACACCTGTGAGATACTGTTCTGAATATTCAGGGAGGAAGAGGCTGATATGACTACTAATACAGAGGGGGTTACTCCCTCTGAGGGTGTGCACACTGGGGGTGTACAATTGTCTGAGAAGAGTTGAAAATTTTCAGATGGGGAGATGATATTACTCAAAATATCAGAAAGAGGCTGTGAGTCCACAAGGGTCCCAGAAGCCAGGGGGGCGGGCCGGGGGTGGCGGCTGGGAGCCCGATCGCGGGGGGTGCCTGCACCCCCGGCGATGGGGCTCCCAGAAGCCAGGGGGGCGGGCCGGGGGTGGCGGCTGGGAGCCCGATCGCGGGGGGTGCCTGCACCCCCGGCGATGGGGCTCCCAGAAGCCAGGGGGGCGGGCCGGGGGTGGCGGCTGGGAGCCCGATCGCGGGGGGTGCCTGCACCCCCGGCGATGGGGCTCCCAGAAGCCAGGGGGGCGGGCCGGGGGTGGCGGCTGGGAGCCCGATCGCGGGGGGTGCCTGCACCCCCGGCGATGGGGCTCCCAGAAGCCAGGGGGGCGGGCCGGGGGGTGGCGGCTGGGAGCCCGATCGCGGGGGGTGCCTGCACCCCCGGCGATGGGGCTCCCAGAAGCCAGGGGGGCGGGCCGGGGGTGGCGGCTGGGAGCCCGATCGCGGGGGGTGCCTGCACCCCCGGCGATGGGGCTCCCAGAAGCCAGGGGGGCGGGCCGGGGGTGGCGGCTGGGAGCCCGATCGCGGGGGGTGCCTGCACCCCCGGCGATGGGGCTCCCAGAAGCCAGGGGGGCGGGCCGGGGGTGGCGGCTGGGAGCCCGATCGCGGGGGGTGCCTGCACCCCCGGCGATGGGGCTCCCAGAAGCCAGGGGGGCGGGCCGGGGGTGGCGGCTGGGAGCCCGATCGCGGGGGGTGCCTGCACCCCCGGCGATGGGGCTCCCAGAAGCCAGGGGGGCGGGCCGGGGGTGGCGGCTGGGAGCCCGATCGCGGGGGGTGCCTGCACCCCCGGCGATGGGGCTCCCAGAAGCCAGGGGGGCGGGCCCGGGGTGGCGGCTGGGAGCCCGATCGCGGGGGGTGCCTGCACCCCCGGCGATGGGGCTCCCAGAAGCCAGGGGGGCGGGCCGGGGGTGGCGGCTGGGAGCCCGATCGCGGGGGGTGCCTGCACCCCCGGCGATGGGGCTCCCAGAAGCCAGGGGGCCGGGCCGGGGGTGGCGGCTCGGGGCCCGGTCGCGGGGACAGTTGGAAGAGTATCACATGGCGTTGTACAGTGTTTGTGATACTGAGATTAATAACTGGGTGAACTTCCACCCTGTGCCACATTGCGAGTAATATCAACCTGTCCCCTCCGTGAATATTAGAAACAATATCCCAGACTGGGTGTACGCCTTCTGCTGTACAGAGTGCAGTATCATCCTCTCCCTCCCAGGATAGTAATTACAATATCACTGGGCGGGAGCACGCAGCCTGCGAATTATTATCATCCTCTCCCCCTCCGTATACTAGGAACAATATCTCAGAACAGCTGTACCCTCAGTGCCATATTCGGACTAATAGCATAGGTGTCTTCCGGGAATATTACGAGTAATATTACCGGGTAGCTATCCATTCATTGTTATGTTTGGAGTCATGTGATACTCTACCCTCCTTTATATTAGGATCAGTGTCACGCGGTGAGTGTACACCTACTGCGATATTAAAACTAAAGTCCTGCTTTCCGTCCCTGGATATGAAGAACAGCATCACAAGTAGGTTTACACTTCCTGTGGTATTAGGAATAATAATGTGATTATTAATCATCAATGATCGATTTTAATAATTATCAATGATACTAAAAATTCATAGGATACCATTATTAATGATGGATAATGATTTTAAACACATGATTACGCATGTTTTCAATTAATTATTAATATTAATGTCATGCAATAATATTATTAGTTCCTAATACTAACTATTATTTGATTCCCAGCGACTCTGGGTATTGATTTAAGTCACATTAATAGCTAATATCATAATATTATTATTAATAGTGATATTACTAATAATTATTATTACAAATCGATACCATTTTAAGCCAGTATTAATTTTTACTCTCTTTATTGTGATCATTAGTATCAATAATAATAATTATTATTAATATAATTATTAATATTAATGATTAATAGACTTCTTCCTGATATCCACCGGGGAGAGAATGATGTTAATTTCTATATCACAGATGGTGTACACCCCCCGTGATAGTGTTTCGAACTTCTGCTTGGGAGAGGAGGAAATGACAATCAGTATCACCGGAAGTAGCAACACCTGTGAGATACTGTTCTGAATATTCAGGGAGGAAGAGGCTGATATGACTACTAATACAGAGGGGGTTACTCCCTCTGAGGGTGTGCACACTGGGGGTGTACAATTGTCTGAGAAGAGTTGAAAATTTTCAGATGGGGAGATGATATTACTCAAAATATCAGAAAGAGGCTGTGAGTCCACAAGGGTCCCAGAAGCCAGGGGGGCGGGCCGGGGGTGGCGGCTGGGAGCCCGATCGCGGGGGGTGCCTGCACCCCCGGCGATGGGGCTCCCAGAAGCCAGGGGGGCGGGCCGGGGGTGGCGGCTGGGAGCCCGATCGCGGGGGGTGCCTGCACCCCCGGCGATGGGGCTCCCAGAAGCCAGGGGGGCGGGCCGGGGGGTGGCGGCTGGGAGCCCGATCGCGGGGGGGTGCCTGCACCCCCGGCGATGGGGCTCCCAGAAGCCAGGGGGGCGGGCCGGGGGTGGCGGCTGGGAGCCCGATCGCGGGGGGTGCCTGCACCCCCGGCGATGGGGCTCCCAGGAGCCAGGGGGGCGGGCCGGGGGGTGGCGGCTGGGAGCCCGATCGCGGGGGGTGCCTGCACCCCCGGCGATGGGGCTCCCAGGAGCCAGGGGGGCGGGCCGGGGGTGGCGGCTGGGAGCCCGATCGCGGGGGGTGCCTGCACCCCCGGCGATGGGGCTCCCAGGAGCCAGGGGGGCGGGCCGGGGGTGGCGGCTGGGAGCCCGATCGCGGGGGGTGCCTGCACCCCCGGCGATGGGGCTCCCAGGAGCCAGGGGGGCGGGCCGGGGGTGGCGGCTGGGAGCCCGATCGCGGGGGGTGCCTGCACCCCCGGCGATGGGGCTCCCAGGAGCCAGGGGGGCGGGCCGGGGGTGGCGGCTGGGAGCCCGATCGCGGGGGGTGCCTGCACCCCCGGCGATGGGGCTCCCAGGAGCCAGGGGGGCGGGCCGGGGGTGGCGGCTGGGAGCCCGATCGCGGGGGGTGCCTGCACCCCCGGCGATGGGGCTCCCAGGAGCCAGGGGGGCGGGCCGGGGGTGGCGGCTGGGAGCCCGATCGCGGGGGGTGCCTGCACCCCCGGCGATGGGGCTCCCAGGAGCCAGGGGGGCGGGCCGGGGGTGGCGGCTGGGAGCCCGATCGCGGGGGGTGCCTGCACCCCCGGCGATGGGGCTCCCAGGAGCCAGGGGGGCGGGCCGGGGGTGGCGGCTGGGAGCCCGATCGCGGGGGGTGCCTGCACCCCCGGCGATGGGGCTCCCAGGAGCCAGGGGGGCGGGCCGGGGGTGGCGGCTGGGAGCCCGATCGCGGGGGGTGCCTGCACCCCCGGCGATGGGGCTCCCAGGAGCCAGGGGGGCGGGCCGGGGGTGGCGGCTGGGAGCCCGATCGCGGGGGGTGCCTGCACCCCCGGCGATGGGGCTCCCAGGAGCCAGGGGGGCGGGCCGGGGGTGGCGGCTGGGAGCCCGATCGCGGGGGGTGCCTGCACCCCCGGCGATGGGGCTCCCAGGAGCCAGGGGGGCGGGCCGGGGGGTGGCGGCTGGGAGCCCGATCGCGGGGGGTGCCTGCACCCCCGGCGATGGGGCTCCCAGGAGCCAGGGGGGCGGGCCGGGGGTGGCGGCTGGGAGCCCGATCGCGGGGGGTGCCTGCACCCCCGGCGATGGGGCTCCCAGGAGCCAGGGGGCCGGGCCGGGGGTGGCGGCTCGGGGCCCGGTCGCGGGGACAGTTGGAAGAGTATCACATGGCGTTGTACAGTGTTTGTGATACTGAGATTAATAACTGGGTGAACTTCCACCCTGTGCCACATTGCGAGTAATATCAACCTGTCCCCTCCGTGAATATTAGAAACAATATCCCAGACTGGGTGTACGCCTTCTGCTGTACAGAGTGCAGTATCATCCTCTCCCTCCCAGGATAGTAATTACAATATCACTGGGCGGGAGCACGCAGCCTGCGAATTATTATCATCCTCTCCCCCTCCGTATACTAGGAACAATATCTCAGAACAGCTGTACCCTCAGTGCCATATTCGGACTAATAGCATAGGTGTCTTCCGGGAATATTACGAGTAATATTACCGGGTAGCTATCCATTCATTGTTATGTTTGGAGTCATGTGATACTCTACCCTCCTTTATATTAGGATCAGTGTCACGCGGTGAGTGTACACCTACTGCGATATTAAAACTAAAGTCCTGCTTTCCGTCCCTGGATATGAAGAACAGCATCACAAGTAGGTTTACACTTCCTGTGGTATTAGGAATAATAATGTGATTATTAATCATCAATGATCGATTTTAATAATTATCAATGATACTAAAAATTCATAGGATACCATTATTAATGATGGATAATGATTTTAAACACATGATTACGCATGTTTTCAATTAATTATTAATATTAATGTCATGCAATAATATTATTAGTTCCTAATACTAACTATTATTTGATTCCCAGCGACTCTGGGTATTGATTTAAGTCACATTAATAGCTAATATCATAATATTATTATTAATAGTGATATTACTAATAATTATTATTACAAATCGATACCATTTTAAGCCAGTATTAATTTTTACTCTCTTTATTGTGATCATTAGTATCAATAATAATAATTATTATTAATATAATTATTAATATTAATGATTAATAGACTTCTTCCTGATATCCACCGGGGAGAGAATGATGTTAATTTCTATATCACAGATGGTGTACACCCCCCGTGATAGTGTTTCGAACTTCTGCTTGGGAGAGGAGGAAATGACAATCAGTATCACCGGAAGTAGCAACACCTGTGAGATACTGTTCTGAATATTCAGGGAGGAAGAGGCTGATATGACTACTAATACACAGGGGGTTACTCCCTCTGAGGGTGTGCACACTGGGGGTGTACAATTGTCTGAGAAGAGTTGAAAATTTTCAGATGGGGAGATGATATTACTCAAAATATCAGAAAGAGGCTGTGAGTCCACAAGGGTCCCAGAAGCCAGGGGGGCGGGCCGGGGGTGGCGGCCGGGAGCCCGATCGCGGGGGGTGCCTGCACCCCCGGCGATGGGGCTCCCAGGAGCCAGGGGGGCGGGCCGGGGGTGGCGGCCGGGAGCCCGATCGCGGGGGGTGCCTGCACCCCCGGCGATGGGGCTCCCAGGAGCCAGGGGGGCGGGCCGGGGGTGGCGGCCGGGAGCCCGATCGCGGGGGGTGCCTGCACCCCCGGCGATGGGGCTCCCAGGAGCCAGGGGGGCGGGCCGGGGGTGGCGGCTCGGGGCCCGGTCGCGGGGACAGTTGGAAGAGTATCACATGGCGTTGTACAGTGTTTGTGATACTGAGATTAATAACTGGGTGAACTTCCACCCTGTGCCACATTGCGAGTAATATCAACCTGTCCCCTCCGTGAATATTAGAAACAATATCCCAGACTGGGTGTACGCCTTCTGCTGTACAGAGTGCAGTATCATCCTCTCCCTCCCAGGATAGTAATTACAATATCACTGGGCGGGAGCACGCAGCCTGCGAATTATTATCATCCTCTCCCCCTCCGTATACTAGGAACAATATCTCAGAACAGCTGTACCCTCAGTGCCATATTCGGACTAATAGCATAGGTGTCTTCCGGGAATATTACGAGTAATATTACCGGGTAGCTATCCATTCATTGTTATGTTTGGAGTCATGTGATACTCTACCCTCCTTTATATTAGGATCAGTGTCACGCGGTGAGTGTACACCTACTGCGATATTAAAACTAAAGTCCTGCTTTCCGTCCCTGGATATGAAGAACAGCATCACAAGTAGGTTTACACTTCCTGTGGTATTAGGAATAATAATGTGATTATTAATCATCAATGATCGATTTTAATAATTATCAATGATACTAAAAATTCATAGGATACCATTATTAATGATGGATAATGATTTTAAACACATGATTACGCATGTTTTCAATTAATTATTAATATTAATGTCATGCAATAATATTATTAGTTCCTAATACTAACTATTATTTGATTCCCAGCGACTCTGGGTATTGATTTAAGTCACATTAATAGCTAATATCATAATATTATTATTAATAGTGATATTACTAATAATTATTATTACAAATCGATACCATTTTAAGCCAGTATTAATTTTTACTCTCTTTATTGTGATCATTAGTATCAATAATAATAATTATTATTAATATAATTATTAATATTAATGATTAATAGACTTCTTCCTGATATCCACCGGGGAGAGAATGATGTTAATTTCTATATCACAGATGGTGTACACCCCCCGTGATAGTGTTTCGAACTTCTGCTTGGGAGAGGAGGAAATGACAATCAGTATCACCGGAAGTAGCAACACCTGTGAGATACTGTTCTGAATATTCAGGGAGGAAGAGGCTGATATGACTACTAATACAGAGGGGGTTACTCCCTCTGAGGGTGTGCACACTGGGGGTGTACAATTGTCTGAGAAGAGTTGAAAAATTTTCAGATGGGGAGATGATATTACTCAAAATATCAGAAAGAGGCTGTGAGTCCACAAGGGTCCCAGAAGCCAGGGGGGGCGGGCCGGGGGGTGGCGGCTGGGAGCCCGATCGCGGGGGGTGCCTGCACCCCCGGCGATGGGGCTCCCAGAAGCCAGGGGGGCGGGCCGGGGGTGGCGGCTGGGAGCCCGATCGCGGGGGGTGCCTGCACCCCCGGCGATGGGGCTCCCAGAAGCCAGGGGGGCGGGCCGGGGGGTGGCGGCTGGGAGCCCGATCGCGGGGGGGTGCCTGCACCCCCGGCGATGGGGCTCCCAGAAGCCAGGGGGGCGGGCCGGGGGTGGCGGCTGGGAGCCCGATCGCGGGGGGTGCCTGCACCCCCGGCGATGGGGCTCCCAGGAGCCAGGGGGGCGGGCCGGGGGTGGCGGCTGGGAGCCCGATCGCGGGGGGTGCCTGCACCCCCGGCGATGGGGCTCCCAGGAGCCAGGGGGGCGGGCCGGGGGGTGGCGGCTGGGAGCCCGATCGCGGGGGGGTGCCTGCACCCCCGGCGATGGGGCTCCCAGGAGCCAGGGGGGCGGGCCGGGGGGTGGCGGCTGGGAGCCCGATCGCGGGGGGTGCCTGCACCCCCGGCGATGGGGCTCCCAGGAGCCAGGGGGGCGGGCCGGGGGTGGCGGCTGGGAGCCCGATCGCGGGGGGTGCCTGCACCCCCGGCGATGGGGGCTCCCAGGAGCCAGGGGGGCGGGCCGGGGGTGGCGGCTGGGAGCCCGATCGCGGGGGGTGCCTGCACCCCCGGCGATGGGGCTCCCAGGAGCCAGGGGGGCGGGCCGGGGGTGGCGGCTGGGAGCCCGATCGCGGGGGGTGCCTGCACCCCCGGCGATGGGGCTCCCAGGAGCCAGGGGGGCGGGCCGGGGGGTGGCGGCTGGGAGCCCGATCGCGGGGGGTGCCTGCACCCCCGGCGATGGGGCTCCAGGAGCCAGGGGGGCGGGCCGGGGGTGGCGGCTGGGAGCCCGATCGCGGGGGGTGCCTGCACCCCCGGCGATGGGGCTCCCAGGAGCCAGGGGGGCGGGCCGGGGGTGGCGGCTGGGAGCCCGATCGCGGGGGGTGCCTGCACCCCCGGCGATGGGGCTCCCAGGAGCCAGGGGGGCGGGCCGGGGGTGGCGGCTGGGAGCCCGATCGCGGGGGGGTGCCTGCACCCCCGGCGATGGGGCTCCCAGGAGCCAGGGGGGCGGGCCGGGGGTGGCGGCTGGGAGCCCGATCGCGGGGGGTGCCTGCACCCCCGGCGATGGGGCTCCCAGGAGCCAGGGGGGCGGGCCGGGGGTGGCGGCTGGGAGCCCGATCGCGGGGGGTGCCTGCACCCCCGGCGATGGGGCTCCCAGGAGCCAGGGGGGCGGGCCGGGGGGTGGCGGCTGGGAGCCCGATCGCGGGGGGTGCCTGCACCCCCGGCGATGGGGCTCCCAGGAGCCAGGGGGGCGGGCCGGGGGTGGCGGCTGGGAGCCCGATCGCGGGGGGTGCCTGCACCCCCGGCGATGGGGCTCCCAGGAGCCAGGGGGGCGGGCCGGGGGGTGGCGGCTGGGAGCCCGATCGCGGGGGGTGCCTGCACCCCCGGCGATGGGGCTCCCAGGAGCCAGGGGGCCGGGCCGGGGGTGGCGGCTCGGGGCCCGGTCGCGGGGACAGTTGGAAGAGTATCACATGGCGTTGTACAGTGTTTGTGATACTGAGATTAATAACTGGGTGAACTTCCACCCTGTGCCACATTGCGAGTAATATCAACCTGTCCCCTCCGTGAATATTAGAAACAATATCCCAGACTGGGTGTACGCCTTCTGCTGTACAGAGTGCAGTATCATCCTCTCCCTCCCAGGATAGTAATTACAATATCACTGGGCGGGAGCACGCAGCCTGCGAATTATTATCATCCTCTCCCCCTCCGTATACTAGGAACAATATCTCAGAACAGCTGTACCCTCAGTGCCATATTCGGACTAATAGCATAGGTGTCTTCCGGGAATATTACGAGTAATATTACCGGGTAGCTATCCATTCATTGTTATGTTTGGAGTCATGTGATACTCTACCCTCCTTTATATTAGGATCAGTGTCACGCGGTGAGTGTACACCTACTGCGATATTAAAACTAAAGTCCTGCTTTCCGTCCCTGGATATGAAGAACAGCATCACAAGTAGGTTTACACTTCCTGTGGTATTAGGAATAATAATGTGATTATTAATCATCAATGATCGATTTTAATAATTATCAATGATACTAAAAATTCATAGGATACCATTATTAATGATGGATAATGATTTTAAACACATGATTACGCATGTTTTCAATTAATTATTAATATTAATGTCATGCAATAATATTATTAGTTCCTAATACTAACTATTATTTGATTCCCAGCGACTCTGGGTATTGATTTAAGTCACATTAATAGCTAATATCATAATATTATTATTAATAGTGATATTACTAATAATTATTATTACAAATCGATACCATTTTAAGCCAGTATTAATTTTTACTCTCTTTATTGTGATCATTAGTATCAATAATAATAATTATTATTAATATAATTATTAATATTAATGATTAATAGACTTCTTCCTGATATCCACCGGGGAGAGAATGATGTTAATTTCTATATCACAGATGGTGTACACCCCCCGTGATAGTGTTTCGAACTTCTGCTTGGGAGAGGAGGAAATGACAATCAGTATCACCGGAAGTAGCAACACCTGTGAGATACTGTTCTGAATA
>NW_027327121.1:0-20935 GCF_047675955.1 Chlorocebus sabaeus | reverse complement strand
AAACCGGTTTTGACCGCCTCAAACCGGAGTCAAACCGCACCAGACCGGCTCAAACCTGTTTTGACTGGCTCAAAAACGACTCAAACCAGAACAGACCGGCTCAAACCGGATTTGACCAGCTGAAACCGGACTCAAACCGGACTAGACTGGCGCAAACCGGTTTTGAACGGCTCAAACCGGACTCAAACAGGAACAGACCGGCTCAAACAGGAACACACCGGCTCAAACCGGCTCACACCAGACCAGAACGGCTGAAACCGGCTGAAAGAGGACCAGAACATCTCAAACCGGTTTTCACCGGCTCAAACTGGACTCATACGGGTTTTGACCAGATCAAACCAGGCCAGACCGGCCCAAACCGGTTTTGACTGGCTCAAACCGGACTCAAACCGGCCCAGACCGGTTCCAATCGGTTTTGACAGGCTCAAACCGGACCAGACAGGCTCAAACCGAACCAGACCGGCTGAAACCGGTTTTGACCAGCTCAAACCGGACTAAAACCTGACCGAACCGGCTCAAAGCCGATCAAACCAGGCCAGACCGGCTCAAATTGCTTTTGACTGGCTCAAACCGGACTCAAACCCGACCAGACCGGCCCAAACCTGTTTTACTGGCTCAAACCGGACTCCAACCGGACCAGAGCGGCTCAAACCGGTTTTGACCGGCTCAAACCAGACCAGACCGGCTCAAACCGGATCAAACCCGACCAGATAGGCTCAAACCGGTTTTGACCGGCTCCAATCTAATCAAACCGGACCAGACCAGCTCCAACTGGATCAAATAGCATCAGACCGGCCCAAACCGGTTTTGAGCAGCTCAATCCAGTCGAGACGGTCTCAAACCGTTTTTGACAGGCTCAAACCCGACCAGACCGGCTCTAACCCGACCAGACCGGCTCAAACAAGCTAAAACCTTACCAGACCAGCTCAAACCGGTTTTGTACAGTTCAAACCGAACCAGACCGACTCAAACCGGTTTTGACGGGCTGAAACCGGACTCAAACCGGACCAGACCGGCTCAAACCTATTTTGACTGTATTAGACCAGCTCAAACCGGTTTTGACCATCTCAAACAGGATGAGACGGGCTCAAACGGGTTTTGACCTTCTCAAACTGGACCAGACCGGCACAAACCGGACTCAAACCGGACTCAAACCGGACCAGACTGGCTCAAACCGGTTTTGACCGGCTCAAACCGGACTCAAACGGGTTTTGACCAGATCAAACCAGGCCAGACCGGCTCAAACCGATTTTGGCCGGCTCAAACCGGGCTCAAACCGGACCAGACCGGCTCAAACCTGTTTTGACTGGCTCAAAAAGGACTCAAACCGGACCAGACCGGCTCAAACCTGTTTTGACTGGCTCAAACCGGACTCAAACCGGACCAGACCGGCTCAAACCGGTTTTGCCCAGCTGAAACCACTCAAACCGGACTAGACAGGCTCAAACCGGTTTTGAACGTGTCAAACCGGACTCAAACAGGAAGAGACCGGCTCAAACAGGAACAGACCGGCTCAAACCGGCTCAAACCAGACCAGACTGGCTCAAACCGGCTCAAACCGGACCAGAACATCTCAAACCGGTTTTCACCCGCTCAAACCGGACTCATACGGGTTTTGACCGGATCAATCCAGGCCAGACCGGCTCAAACCGGTGTTGACCCGGTCAAACCGGACGTGACAGGCGCAAACCGGTTTTGACCGGCTCAAACTGGACCAGACCGGCACAAACCGGACTCAAACCGGACTCAAACCGGACCAGACCGGTTCAAACCGGTTTTGAGCGGCTCAAACCGGATTCAAACGGGTTTTGACCAGATCAAACCAGGCCAGAACGCCTCAAACCGATTTTGACTGGCTCAAACCGGACTCAAACCGTACCAGACCGGCCCAAACCTGTTTTGACTGGCTCAAAAAGGACTCAATCCAGGCCAGACCGGCTCAAACCGGTTTTGACTGGCTCAAACCGGACTCAAACCGGACCAGACCGTCTAAAGCTGGTTTGAACCGGCTCATACGATACCAGACTGCCTCAAGCCGCATCAAACCGGACCAGAATGGCTCAAACCAGTTTTGACCGGCTCAAACCAGAGGCAAACGGGTTTTGACCAGATCAAACCAGGCCAGACCAGCTCCAACCGATTTTGACCAGGTCAAACCGGGCTAAAACCGGACCAGAGCAGCTCAAAACTTTTTTGACTGGCTCAAACCAGACTCAAACCGGACCAGACCGGCTCAAACCCGTTTTGAACGGTTCAAATCGGACTCAAACTGGAACAGACCGGCTCAAACAGGAACAGACCGGCTCAAACCGGCTACAACTAGACCAGACCAGCTCAAACCGGCTCAAACCAGACCAGAACATCTCAAACCGGTTTTCACCGGCTCAAACCGGACTCAAACGGGTTTTGACCAGTTCAAACCAGGCCAGACCGGCTCAAACCGGTTTTGATCGGCTCAAACCGGACTCAAACAGACCCAGACCGGTTCCAACCGGTTTTGACAGGCTCCAACCGGACCAGACCGGCTCAAACCGAACCAGACCCGCTGAAACCTGTTTTGAACAGCTCAAACCAGACCAGAACGGCTCAAACCGGATCAAACCCGACCAGACCGGCTCAAACCGTCACAAACCAGTTTTGACCGGATGAAACCAGACCAGACCGGCTCAAAACGGTTTTGACCTGCTCAAACGTGACTCAAACCCGACCAGATAGGCTCAAACCGGTTTTGACCAGCTCAAATCTAATAAAACCGGACCAGACCAGCTCCAACCGGATCAAACACAAGCAGACCGGCTCAAACCGGTTTTGACCAGCTCAAACCGGACGAGATGGGCTCAAACCAGTTTTGACCGGCTCAAACCTGACCAGACCGACTCTAACACGACTGGACCGGCTCAAACCAGCTAAAACCTGACCAGACCGGCTCAAAGCGGTTTTGAACGGTTCAAACCGAACCAGACCGACTCAAACCGGTTTTGACGGGCTGAAACCAGACTCAAACCGGACCAGACCGGCTCAAACCTATTTGGACTCTATTAGACCGGCTCAAACCGGTTTTGACTGTCTCAAACCGAACCAGACCGGCTCAAACTGGTTTTGATCGTCGTAAATCGGATTCAAACCGGAACGGAACAGACCGGCTCAAACCGGACTGAAACCGGTTTTTACCACCTCAAACCGGACTCAAATCTGAGCAGACCGGCTCAAACATGTTTTGACCGTATTAGATCTGCTCAAACCATTTTGACCGGCTCAAACCGGATGAGACGTGCTCAAACTGGTTTTGACCAGCTAAAACTGGACCAGATCATCACAAACCGGACTCAAACCGGATTCAAACCGGACCAGACCGGATCAAACCGGTTTTGACCGGCTCAAAACGGACGCAAACGGGTTTTGACCAGATCAAACCAGGCCAGACTGGCTCAAACCGGTTTTGACCGGCTCAAAACGGACTCAAACCGTACCAGACCGGCTCAAACCTGTTTTGACTGGCTCAAAACGGACTCAAACTGGACCAGACTGGCTCAAACCGGTTTTGACCGGCTCAAACCGGAACGGACCACACCGGCTCAAAACGGACTCAAACGTGTTTTGACCGGCTCCAACCGGATCAAACCGCACCAGACCGGCCCTTAGACTGGCTCAAACCGGTTTTAACCGTCTCATTACGGACCAGACCGGGTCTACCAGGTTTTGAACGGCTCAAACCGGACTCAAACCGGACCAGACCGCCTAAAACCGGTTTGAACCGGCTCAAACCAGACCAGACCAGCTCAAACGGGATCAAACCGGACCTAAATGGCTCAAAACACTTTTGCCGGGCTCAAACCAGAGTCAAAGGGGTTTTGTCCATATCAAACCAGGCCAGACCGGCTCAAACCGGTTTTGACCGCCTCAAACCGGAGTCAAACCGCACCAGACCGGCTCAAACCTGTTTTGACTGGCTCAAAAACGACTCAAACCAGAACAGACCGGCTCAAACCGGATTTGACCAGCTGAAACCGGACTCAAACCGGACTAGACTGGCGCAAACCGGTTTTGAACGGCTCAAACCGGACTCAAACAGGAACAGACCGGCTCAAACAGGAACACACCGGCTCAAACCGGCTCACACCAGACCAGAGCGGCTGAAACCGGCTGAAAGAGGACCAGAACATCTCAAACCGGTTTTCACCGGCTCAAACTGGACTCATACGGGTTTTGACCAGATCAAACCAGGCCAGACCGGCCCAAACCGGTTTTGACTGGCTCAAACCGGACTCAAACCGGCCCAGACCGGTTCCAATCGGTTTTGACAGGCTCAAACCGGACCAGACAGGCTCAAACCGAACCAGACCGGCTGAAACCGGTTTTGACCAGCTCAAACCGGACTAAAACCTGACCGAACCGGCTCAAAGCCGATCAAACCAGGCCAGACCGGCTCAAATTGCTTTTGACTGGCTCAAACCGGACTCAAACCCGACCAGACCGGCCCAAACCTGTTTTACTGGCTCAAACCGGACTCCAACCGGACCAGAGCGGCTCAAACCGGTTTTGACCGGCTCAAACCAGACCAGACCGGCTCAAACCGGATCAAACCCGACCAGATAGGCTCAAACCGGTTTTGACCGGCTCCAATCTAATCAAACCGGACCAGACCAGCTCCAACTGGATCAAATAGCATCAGACCGGCCCAAACCGGTTTTGAGCAGCTCAATCCAGTCGAGACGGTCTCAAACCGTTTTTGACAGGCTCAAACCCGACCAGACCGGCTCTAACCCGACCAGACCGGCTCAAACAAGCTAAAACCTTACCAGACCAGCTCAAACCGGTTTTGTACAGTTCAAACCGAACCAGACCGACTCAAACCGGTTTTGACGGGCTGAAACCGGACTCAAACCGGACCAGACCGGCTCAAACCTATTTTGACTGTATTAGACCGGCTCAAACCGGTTTTGACCATCTCAAACAGGATGAGACGGGCTCAAACGGGTTTTGACCTTCTCAAACTGGACCAGACCGGCACAAACCGGACTCAAACCGGACTCAAACCGGACCAGACTGGCTCAAACCGGTTTTGACCGGCTCAAACCGGACTCAAACGGGTTTTGACCAGATCAAACCAGGCCAGACCGGCTCAAACCGGATCAAACCCGACCAGATAGGCTCAAACCGGTTTTGACCGGCTCCAATCTAATCAAACCGGACCAGACCAGCTCCAACTGGATCAAATAGCATCAGACAGGCCCAAACCGGTTTTGAGCAGCTCAATCCAGTCGAGACGGTCTCAAACCGTTTTTGACAGGCTCAAACCCGACCAGACCGGCTCAAACAAGCTAAAACCTTACCAGACCGGCTCAAACCGGTTTTGTACAGTTCAAACCGAACCAGACCGACTCAAACCGGTTTTGACGGGCTGAAACCGGACTCAAACCGGACCAGACCGGCTCAAACCTATTTTGACTGTATTAGACCGGCTCAAACCGGTTTTGACCATCTCAAACAGGATGAGACGGGCTCAAACGGGTTTTGACCTTCTCAAACTGGACCAGACCGGCACAAACCGGACTCAAACCGGACTCAAACCGGACCAGACTGGCTCAAACCGGTTTTGACCGGCTCAAACCGGACTCAAACGGGTTTTGACCAGATCAAACCAGGCCAGACCGGCTCAAACCGATTTTGGCCGGCTCAAACCGGGCTCAAACCGGACCAGACCGGCTCAAACCTGTTTTGACTGGCTCAAAAAGGACTCAAACCGGACCAGACCGGCTCAAACCTGTTTTGACTGGCTCAAACCGGACTCAAACCGGACCAGACCGGCTCAAACCGGTTTTGCCCAGCTGAAACCACTCAAACCGGACTAGACAGGCTCAAACCGGTTTTGAACGTGTCAAACCGGACTCAAACAGGAAGAGACCGGCTCAAACAGGAACAGACCGGCTCAAACCGGCTCAAACCAGACCAGACTGGCTCAAACCGGCTCAAACCGGACCAGAACATCTCAAACCGGTTTTCACCCGCTCAAACCGGACTCATACGGGTTTTGACCGGATCAATCCAGGCCAGACCGGCTCAAACCGGTGTTGACCCGGTCAAACCGGACGTGACAGGCGCAAACCGGTTTTGACCGGCTCAAACTGGACCAGACCGGCACAAACCGGACTCAAACCGGACTCAAACCGGACCAGACCGGTTCAAACCGGTTTTGAGCGGCTCAAACCGGATTCAAACGGGTTTTGACCAGATCAAACCAGGCCAGAACGCCTCAAACCGATTTTGACTGGCTCAAACCGGACTCAAACCGTACCAGACCGGCCCAAACCTGTTTTGACTGGCTCAAAAAGGACTCAATCCAGGCCAGAGCGGCTCAAACCGGTTTTGACTGGCTCAAACCGGACTCAAACCGGACCAGACCGTCTAAAGCTGGTTTGAACCGGCTCATACGATACCAGACTGCCTCAAGCCGCATCAAACCGGACCAGAATGGCTCAAACCAGTTTTGACCGGCTCAAACCAGAGGCAAACGGGTTTTGACCAGATCAAACCAGGCCAGACCAGCTCCAACCGATTTTGACCAGGTCAAACCGGGCTAAAACCGGACCAGAGCAGCTCAAAACTTTTTTGACTGGCTCAAACCAGACTCAAACCGGACCAGACCGGCTCAAACCCGTTTTGAACGGTTCAAATCGGACTCAAACTGGAACAGACCGGCTCAAACAGGAACAGACCGGCTCAAACCGGCTACAACTAGACCAGACCGGCTCAAACCGGCTCAAACCAGACCAGAACATCTCAAACCGGTTTTCACCGGCTCAAACCGGACTCAAACGGGTTTTGACCAGTTCAAACCAGGCCAGACCGGCTCAAACCGGTTTTGATCGGCTCAAACCGGACTCAAACAGACCCAGACCGGTTCCAACCGGTTTTGACAGGCTCCAACCGGACCAGACCGGCTCAAACCGAACCAGACCCGCTGAAACCTGTTTTGAACAGCTCAAACCAGACCAGAACGGCTCAAACCGGATCAAACCCGACCAGACCGGCTCAAACCGTCACAAACCAGTTTTGACCGGATGAAACCGGACCAGACCGGCTCAAAACGGTTTTGACCTGCTCAAACGTGACTCAAACCCGACCAGATAGGCTCAAACCGGTTTTGACCAGCTCAAATCTAATAAAACCGGACCAGACCAGCTCCAACCGGATCAAACACAAGCAGACCGGCTCAAACCGGTTTTGACCAGCTCAAACCGGACGAGATGGGCTCAAACCAGTTTTGACCGGCTCAAACCTGACCAGACCGACTCTAACACGACTGGACCGGCTCAAACCAGCTAAAACCTGACCAGACCGGCTCAAAGCGGTTTTGAACGGTTCAAACCGAACCAGACCGACTCAAACCGGTTTTGACGGGCTGAAACCAGACTCAAACCGGACCAGACCGGCTCAAACCTATTTGGACTCTATTAGACCGGCTCAAACCGGTTTTGACTGTCTCAAACCGAACCAGACCGGCTCAAACTGGTTTTGATCGTCGTAAATCGGATTCAAACCGGAACGGAACAGACCGGCTCAAACCGGACTGAAACCGGTTTTTACCACCTCAAACCGGACTCAAATCTGAGCAGACCGGCTCAAACATGTTTTGACCGTATTAGATCTGCTCAAACCATTTTGACCGGCTCAAACCGGATGAGACGTGCTCAAACTGGTTTTGACCGGCTAAAACTGGACCAGATCATCACAAACCGGACTCAAACCGGATTCAAACCGGACCAGACCGGATCAAACCGGTTTTGACCGGCTCAAAACGGACGCAAACGGGTTTTGACCAGATCAAACCAGGCCAGACTGGCTCAAACCGGTTTTGACCGGCTCAAAACGGACTCAAACCGTACCAGACCGGCTCAAACCTGTTTTGACTGGCTCAAAACGGACTCAAACTGGACCAGACTGGCTCAAACCGGTTTTGACCGGCTCAAACCGGAACGGACCACACCGGCTCAAAACGGACTCAAACGTGTTTTGACCGGCTCCAACCGGATCAAACCGCACCAGACCGGCCCTTAGACTGGCTCAAACCGGTTTTAACCGTCTCATTACGGACCAGACCGGGTCTACCAGGTTTTGAACGGCTCAAACCGGACTCAAACCGGACCAGACCACCTAAAACCGGTTTGAACCGGCTCAAACCAGACCAGACCAGCTCTAACGGGATCAAACCGGACCAAAATGGCTCAAAACACTTTTGCCGGGCTCAAACCAGAGTCAAAGGGGTTTTGTCCATATCAAACCAGGCCAGACCGGCTCAAACCGGTTTTGACCGCCTCAAACCGGAGTCAAACCGCACCAGACCGGCTCAAACCTGTTTTGACTGGCTCAAAAACGACTCAAACCAGAACAGACCGGCTCAAACCGGATTTGACCAGCTGAAACCGGACTCAAACCGGACTAGACTGGCGCAAACCGGTTTTGAACGGCTCAAACCGGACTCAAACAGGAACAGACCGGCTCAAACAGGAACACACCGGCTCAAACCGGCTCACACCAGACCAGAGCGGCTGAAACCGGCTGAAAGAGGACCAGAACATCTCAAACCGGTTTTCACCGGCTCAAACTGGACTCATACGGGTTTTGACCAGATCAAACCAGGCCAGACCGGCCCAAACCGGTTTTGACTTGCTCAAACCGGACTCAAACCGGCCCAGACCGGTTCCAATCGGTTTTGACAGGCTCAAACCGGACCAGACAGGCTCAAACCGAACCAGACCGGCTGAAACCGGTTTTGACCAGCTCAAACCGGACTAAAACCTGACCGAACCGGCTCAAAGCCGATCAAACCAGGCCAGACCGGCTCAAATTGCTTTTGACTGGCTCAAACCGGACTCAAACCCGACCAGACCGGCCCAAACCTGTTTTACTGGCTCAAACCGGACTCCAACCGGACCAGAGCGGCTCAAACCGGTTTTGACCGGCTCAAACCAGACCAGACCGGCTCAAACCGGATCAAACCCGACCAGATAGGCTCAAACCGGTTTTGACCGGCTCCAATCTAATCAAACCGGACCAGACCAGCTCCAACTGGATCAAATAGCATCAGACCGGCCCAAACCGGTTTTGAGCAGCTCAATCCAGTCGAGACGGTCTCAAACCGTTTTTGACAGGCTCAAACCCGACCAGACCGGCTCTAACCCGACCAGACCGGCTCAAACAAGCTAAAACCTTACCAGACCAGCTCAAACCGGTTTTGTACAGTTCAAACCGAACCAGACCGACTCAAACCGGTTTTGACGGGCTGAAACCGGACTCAAACCGGACCAGACCGGCTCAAACCTATTTTGACTGTATTAGACCGGCTCAAACCGGTTTTGACCATCTCAAACAGGATGAGACGGGCTCAAACGGGTTTTGACCTTCTCAAACTGGACCAGACCGGCACAAACCGGACTCAAACCGGACTCAAACCGGACCAGACTGGCTCAAACCGGTTTTGACCGGCTCAAACCGGACTCAAACGGGTTTTGACCAGATCAAACCAGGCCAGACCGGCTCAAACCGATTTTGGCCGGCTCAAACCGGGCTCAAACCGGACCAGACCGGCTCAAACCTGTTTTGACTGGCTCAAAAAGGACTCAAACCGGACCAGACCGGCTCAAACCTGTTTTGACTGGCTCAAACCGGACTCAAACCGGACCAGACCGGCTCAAACCGGTTTTGCCCGGCTGAAACCACTCAAACCGGACTAGACAGGCTCAAACCGGTTTTGAACGTGTCAAACCGGACTCAAACAGGAAGAGACCGGCTCAAACAGGAACAGACCGGCTCAAACCGGCTCAAACCAGACCAGACTGGCTCAAACCGGCTCAAACCGGACCAGAACATCTCAAACCGGTTTTCACCCGCTCAAACCGGACTCATACGGGTTTTGACCGGATCAATCCAGGCCAGACCGGCTCAAACCGGTGTTGACCCGGTCAAACCGGACGTGACAGGCGCAAACCGGTTTTGACCGGCTCAAACTGGACCAGACCGGCACAAACCGGACTCAAACCGGACTCAAACCGGACCAGACCGGTTCAAACCGGTTTTGAGCGGCTCAAACCGGATTCAAACGGGTTTTGACCGGATCAAACCAGGCCAGAACGCCTCAAACCGATTTTGACTGGCTCAAACCGGACTCAAACCGTACCAGACCGGCCCAAACCTGTTTTGACTGGCTCACAAAGGACTCAATCCAGGCCAGACCGGCTCAAACCGGTTTTGACTGGCTCAAACCGGACTCAAACCGGACCAGACCGTCTAAAGCTGGTTTGAACCGGCTCATACGATACCAGACTGCCTCAAGCCGCATCAAACCGGACCAGAATGGCTCAAACCAGTTTTGACCGGCTCAAACCAGAGGCAAACGGGTTTTGACCAGATCAAACCAGGCCAGACCAGCTCCAACCGATTTTGACCAGGTCAAACCGGGCTAAAACCGGACCAGAGCAGCTCAAAACTTTTTTGACTGGCTCAAACCAGACTCAAACCGGACCAGACCGGCTCAAACCCGTTTTGAACGGTTCAAATCGGACTCAAACTGGAACAGACCGGCTCAAACAGGAACAGACCGGCTCAAACCGGCTACAACTAGACCAGACCAGCTCAAACCGGCTCAAACCAGACCAGAACATCTCAAACCGGTTTTCACCGGCTCAAACCGGACTCAAACGGGTTTTGACCAGTTCAAACCAGGCCAGACCGGCTCAAACCGGTTTTGATCGGCTCAAACCGGACTCAAACAGACCCAGACCGGTTCCAACCGGTTTTGACAGGCTCCAACCGGACCAGACCGGCTCAAACCGAACCAGACCCGCTGAAACCTGTTTTGAACAGCTCAAACCAGACCAGAACGGCTCAAACCGGATCAAACCCGACCAGACCGGCTCAAACCGTCACAAACCAGTTTTGACCGGATGAAACCGGACCAGACCGGCTCAAAACGGTTTTGACCTGCTCAAACGTGACTCAAACCCGACCAGATAGGCTCAAACCGGTTTTGACCAGCTCAAATCTAATAAAACCGGACCAGACCAGCTCCAACCGGATCAAACACAAGCAGACCGGCTCAAACCGGTTTTGACCAGCTCAAACCGGACGAGATGGGCTCAAACCAGTTTTGACCGGCTCAAACCTGACCAGACCGACTCTAACACGACTGGACCGGCTCAAACCAGCTAAAACCTGACCAGACCGGCTCAAAGCGGTTTTGAACGGTTCAAACCGAACCAGACCGACTCAAACCGGTTTTGACGGGCTGAAACCAGACTCAAACCGGACCAGACCGGCTCAAACCTATTTGGACTCTATTAGACCGGCTCAAACCGGTTTTGACTGTCTCAAACCGAACCAGACCGGCTCAAACTGGTTTTGATCGTCGTAAATCGGATTCAAACCGGAACGGAACAGACCGGCTCAAACCGGACTGAAACCGGTTTTTACCACCTCAAACCGGACTCAAATCTGAGCAGACCGGCTCAAACATGTTTTGACCGTATTAGATCTGCTCAAACCATTTTGACCGGCTCAAACCGGACGAGACGTGCTCAAACTGGTTTTGACCGGCTAAAACTGGACCAGATCATCACAAACCGGACTCAAACCGGATTCAAACCGGACCAGACCGGATCAAACCGGTTTTGACCGGCTCAAAACGGACGCAAACGGGTTTTGACCAGATCAAACCAGGCCAGACTGGCTCAAACCGGTTTTGACCGGCTCAAAACGGACTCAAACCGTACCAGACCGGCTCAAACCTGTTTTGACTGGCTCAAAACGGACTCAAACTGGACCAGACTGGCTCAAACCGGTTTTGACCGGCTCAAACCGGAACGGACCACACCGGCTCAAAACGGACTCAAACGTGTTTTGACCGGCTCCAACCGGATCAAACCGCACCAGACCGGCCCTTAGACTGGCTCAAACCGGTTTTAACCGTCTCATTACGGACCAGACCGGGTCTACCAGGTTTTGAACGGCTCAAACCGGACTCAAACCGGACCAGACCGCCTAAAACCGGTTTGAACCGGCTCAAACCAGACCAGACCAGCTCAAACGGGATCAAACCGGACCTAAATGGCTCAAAACACTTTTGCCGGGCTCAAACCAGAGTCAAAGGGGTTTTGTCCATATCAAACCAGGCCAGACCGGCTCAAACCGGTTTTGACCGCCTCAAACCGGAGTCAAACCGCACCAGACCGGCTCAAACCTGTTTTGACTGGCTCAAAAACGACTCAAACCAGAACAGACCGGCTCAAACCGGATTTGACCAGCTGAAACCGGACTCAAACCGGACTAGACTGGCGCAAACCGGTTTTGAACGGCTCAAACCGGACTCAAACAGGAACAGACCGGCTCAAACAGGAACACACCGGCTCAAACCGGCTCACACCAGACCAGAGCGGCTGAAACCGGCTGAAAGAGGACCAGAACATCTCAAACCGGTTTTCACCGGCTCAAACTGGACTCATACGGGTTTTGACCAGATCAAACCAGGCCAGACCGGCCCAAACCGGTTTTGACTGGCTCAAACCGGACTCAAACCGGCCCAGACCGGTTCCAATCGGTTTTGACAGGCTCAAACCGGACCAGACAGGCTCAAACCGAACCAGACCGGCTGAAACCGGTTTTGACCAGCTCAAACCGGACTAAAACCTGACCGAACCGGCTCAAAGCCGATCAAACCAGGCCAGACCGGCTCAAATTGCTTTTGACTGGCTCAAACCGGACTCAAACCCGACCAGACCGGCCCAAACCTGTTTTACTGGCTCAAACCGGACTCCAACCGGACCAGAGCGGCTCAAACCGGTTTTGACCGGCTCAAACCAGACCAGACCGGCTCAAACCGGATCAAACCCGACCAGATAGGCTCAAACCGGTTTTGACCGGCTCCAATCTAATCAAACCGGACCAGACCAGCTCCAACTGGATCAAATAGCATCAGACCGGCCCAAACCGGTTTTGAGCAGCTCAATCCAGTCGAGACGGTCTCAAACCGTTTTTGACAGGCTCAAACCCGACCAGACCGGCTCTAACCCGACCAGACCGGCTCAAACAAGCTAAAACCTTACCAGACCAGCTCAAACCGGTTTTGTACAGTTCAAACCGAACCAGACCGACTCAAACCGGTTTTGACGGGCTGAAACCGGACTCAAACCGGACCAGACCGGCTCAAACCTATTTTGACTGTATTAGACCAGCTCAAACCGGTTTTGACCATCTCAAACAGGATGAGACGGGCTCAAACGGGTTTTGACCTTCTCAAACTGGACCAGACCGGCACAAACCGGACTCAAACCGGACTCAAACCGGACCAGACTGGCTCAAACCGGTTTTGAACGGCTCAAACCGGACTCAAACGTGTTTTGACCAGATCAATCCAGGCCAGACCAGCTCAAACCGGTGTTGACCCGGTCAAACCGGACGTGACAGGCTCAAACCGGTTTTGACCGGCTCAAACTGGACCAGACCGGCACAAACCAGACTCAAACCGGACCAGACCGGTTCAAACCGGTTTTGAGCGGCTCAAACCGGATTCAAACGGGTTTTGACCAGATCAAACCAGGCCAGAACGCCTCAAACCGATTTTGACTGGCTCAAACCGGACTCAAACCGTACCAGACCGGCCCAAACCTGTTTTGACTGGCTCAAAAAGGACTCAATCCAGGCCAGACCGGCTCAAACCGGTTTTGACTGGCTCAAACCGGACTCAAACCGGACCAGACCGTCTAAAGCTGGTTTGAACCGGCTCATACGATACCAGACTGCCTCAAGCCGCATCAAACCGGACCAGAATGGCTCAAACCAGTTTTGACCGGCTCAAACCAGAGGCAAACGGGTTTTGACCAGATCAAACCAGGCCAGACCGGCTCCAACCGATTTTGACCAGGTCAAACCGGGCTCAAACCGGACCAGAGCAGCTCAAAACTTTTTTGACTGGCTCAAACCAGACTCAAACCGGACCAGACCGGCTCAAACCCGTTTTGAACGGTTCAAATCGGACTCAAACTGGAACAGACCGGCTCAAACAGGAACAGACCGGCTCAAACCGGCTACAACTAGACCAGACCGGCTCAAACCGGCTGTTCTTGGTGAATTTGCAAAGTGATATTTGGAAGACCACAGAGGGCTATGGTGAAAAAGGAAATATCTTCCGTTAAAAACTGGAAAGAAGATTTCTGAGAAACTTCTTTGTGTTCCGTTAATTCATCTCACAGAGTTACATCTTTCCCTTCAAGAAGCCTTTCGCTAAGGCTGTTCTTGTTTAATTGGCAAAGTGATGTTTGGAAGCCCATAGATTTCTGTGGCGAAAAAGGAAATATCTTCCGTTAAAAACTAGAAAGAAGCTTTCTGAGAAACTGCTTTGTGTTCTGCTAATTTATCTCATGGAGTTACATCTTTCCCTTTAAGAAGCCTTTCGCTAAGCCTGTTCTTTTAGAATTGGCAAAGTGATATTTGGAAGCCCTTAGAAGGCTATGGTGGAAAAGGAAGTATCTTCCGTTAAAAACTGGAAAGAAGCTTTCTGAGAAAATGCTTTGGGTTCTGTTAATTCATCTCACAGAGTTACATCTTTCCCTTCAAGAAGCCTTAGGCCACGTCTGTTCTTGTGGAATTGGCAAAGTGATATTTGGAAGACCTCAGAGGGCTATGGTGAAAAAGGAAATATCTTCCGCTAAAAACTAGAAAGAAGCTTTCTGAGAAACTTCTTTGTGTTCTGTTAATTCATCTCACAGAGTTACATCTTTCCCTTCAAGAAGCCTTTCGCTATGGCCGTTCTTTTGGAATTGGCAAAGTGATATTTGGAAGCCCATAGAGGGCTATGGTGTGTAAGGAAATATCTTCCGTTAAAAACTGGAAAGAAGTTTTCTGAGTATCTGCTGTGTGTTCTGTTAATTCATCTCACAGACTTACATCTTTCCCTTCAAGAAGCCTTATGCTAAGGCTGTTCTTGTGGAAATGGCAAAGTGATATTTGGAATCCCTCAGCGGGCTATGGTGAATAAGGAAATATCTTCCGCTAAAAACTGGAAAGAAGCTTTCTGAGAATCTGCTTTGTGTTCTGTTAATTCATCTCACACAGTTATTTCTTTCCCTTTAACAAGCTTTTCGCTAAGGCTGTTATTGTAGAATTGCAAAAGTGATATTTGGAAGGCCATAGAGGGCAATGGTGAAAAAGGAAATATATTCTGTTAAAAACTGGAAGGAAGCTTTCTGAGAAACTGATTTGTGTTCTGTTAATTCATCTCACAGAGTTACATCTTTCCCTTCAAGAAGCCTTTCGCTAAGGCTGTTCTTGTGGAATTGGCAAAGTGATATTTGGAAGCCCATAGAGGGCTATGGTGAAAAAGGAAATATCTTCCTTTAAAACCTGAAAAGAAGCTTTCTGAGAAACTGCTTTGTGTTCTGTTAGTTCATCACACAGAGTTATATCTTTACTTTCAAGAGGCCTTTGACTAAGGCTGTTCCTGAGGAATTGGCAACGTGATATTTGGAAGCCCATAGAGGGGAATGGTGAAAAAGGAAATATCTTCCGTTAAAAACTGGAAAGAAGCTTTCTGAGAAACTGCTTTGTGTTCTGTTAATTTATCTCACAGTGTTACATCTCTCACTTCAAGAAGCCTTTCGCTAAGGCCGTTCTTGTGGAAATGGCAAAGTGGTATTTGGATACCCCTAGAGGGCTATGGTGAAAAAGGATTATCTTCCGTTAAAAACTGGAAAGAAGCTTTCTGAGAAACTGCTTTGTGTTCTGTTAATTCATCTCACAGAGTTACATCTTTGCCTTCAAGAAGCCTTTCGCTAAGGCTGTTCTTGTGGAATTTGCAAAGTGATATTTGGAAGCCCATAGAGGGCTATGGTGAAAAAGGAAATATCTTCCGTTCAAAACTGGAAAGAAGCTTTCTGAGAAACTGCTTTGTGTTCTGTTAATTCATCTCACAGAGCTACAACTTTCCCTTAAAGAAGCCTTTCGCTAAGACTGTTCTTGTGGAATTGGCAAAGTGATATTTGGAAACCCACAGAGGTCTATGGTGAAAAAGGAAATATCTTCCGTTAAAAACTGGAAAGAAGCTTTCTGAGAAACTGCTTTGTGCATTGTTAATTCATCTCACAGAGTTACATCTTTCCCTTCAAGAAGCCTTTCGCTAAGACTGTTCTTGTGGAATTGGCAAAGTGATATTTGGAAGACCATAGAGAGCTATGGTGAAAAATGAAATATCTTCCGTGAAAAACTTTAAAGAACCTTTCTGAGAAACTGCTTTGTGTTCTGTTAATTCATCTCACAGAGTTACATCTTTACCTTCAGGAAGCCATTCGCTATGGCCGTTGTTGTGGAAATGGCAAAGTGATATTTGGAAGCCATAGAGGTCTATGGTGAAAAAGGAAATATCTTCCGTTAAAAACTGGAAAGAAGCTTTCTCAGAGACTTCTTTGTGTTCTGTTAATACGTCTCACCGAGGTACATCTTTCCCTTCAAGAAGCCTTTCGCTAAGGCTGTTCTTGTTGAATTTGCAAAGTGATATTTGGAAGACCACAGAGGGCTATGGTGAAAAAGGAAATATCTTCCGTTAAAAACTGGAAAGAAGATTTCTGAGAAACTTCTTTGTGTTCCGTTAATTCATCTCAAAGAGTTACATCTTTCCCTTCAAGAAGCCTTTCGCTAAGGCTGTTCTTGTTTAATTGGCAAAGTGATGTTTGGAAGCCCATAGATTTCTGTGGCGAAAAAGGAAATATCTTCCGTTAAAAACTAGAAAGAAGCTTTCTGAGAAACTGCTTTGTGTTCTGCTAATTTATCTCATGGAGTTACATCTTTCCCTTTAAGAAGCCTTTCGCTAAGGCTGTTCTTTTAGAATTGGCAAAGTGATATTTGGAAGCCCTTAGAAGGCTATGGTGGAAAAGGAAGTATCTTCCGTTAAAAACTGGAAAGAAGCTTTCTGAGAAAATGCTTTGGGTTCTGTTAATTCATCTCACAGAGTTACATCTTTCCCTTCAAGAAGCCTTAGGCCACGTCTGTTCTTGTGGAATTGGCAAAGTGATATTTGGAAGACCTCAGAGGGCTATGGTGAAAAAGGAAATATCTTCCGCTAAAAACTAGAAAGAAGCTTTCTGAGAAACTTCTTTGTGTTCTGTTAATTCATCTCACAGAGTTACATCTTTAACTTCAAGAAGCCTTTCGCTATGGCCGTTCTTTTGGAATTGGCAAAGTGATATTTGGAAGCCCATAGAAGGCTATGGTGTGTAAGGAAATATCTTCCGTTAAAAACTGGAAAGAAGTTTTCTGAGTATCTGCTGTGTGTTCTGTTAATTCATCTCACAGACTTACATCTTTCCCTTCAAGAAGCCTTATGCTAAGGCTGTTCTTGTGGAATTGGCAAAGTGATATTTGGAATCCCTCAGCGGGCTATGGTGAAGCTTTCTGAGAAACTGCTTTGTGTTCTGTTAATTCATCTCACACAGTTATTTCTTTCCCTTTAACAAGCTTTTCGCTAAGGCTGTTATTGTAGAATTGCAAGAGTGATATTTGGAAGGCCATAGAGGGCAATGGTGAAAAAGGAAATATATTCTGTTAAAAACTGGAAGGAAGCTTTCTGAGAAACTGATTTGTGTTCTGTTAATTCATCTCACAGAGTTACATCTTTCCCTTCAAGAAGCCTTTCGCTAAGGCTGTTCTTGTGGAATTGGCAAAGTGATATTTGGAAGCCCATAGAGGGCTATGGTGAAAAAGGAAATATCTTCCTTTAAAACCTGAAAAGAAGCTTTCTGAGAAACTGCTTTGTGTTCTGTTAGTTCATCACACAGAGTTATATCTTTACTTTCAAGAGGCCTTTGACTAAGGCTGTTCCTGAGGAATTGGCAACGTGATATTTGGAAGCCCATAGAGGGGAATGGTGAAAAAGGAAATATCTTCCGTTAAAAAGTGGAAAGAAGCTTTCTGAGAAACTGCTTTGTGTTCTGTTAATTTATCTCACAGTGTTACATCTCTCACTTCAAGAAGCCTTTCGCTAAGGCCGTTCTTGTGGAAATGGCAAAGTGGTATTTGGATACCCCTAGAGGGCTATGGTGAAAAAGGATTATCTTCCGTTAAAAACTGGAAACAAGCTTTCTGAGAAACTGCTTTGTGTTCTGTTAATTCATCTCACAGAGTTACATCTTTGCCTTCAAGAAGCCTTTCGCTAAGGCTGTTCTTGTGGAATTTGCAAAGTGATATTTGGAAGCCCATAGGGGGCTATGGTGAAAAAGGAAATATCTTCCGTTCAAAACTGGAAAGAAGCTTTCTGAGAAACTGCTTTGTGTTCTGTTAATTCATCTCACAGAGCTACAACTTTCCCTTAAAGAAGCCTTTCCCTAAGACTGTTCTTGTGGAATTGGCAAAGTGATATTTGGAAACCCACAGAGGTCTATGGTGAAAAAGGAAATATCTTCCGTTAAAAACTGGAAAGAAGCTTTCTGAGAAACTGCTTTGTGCATTGTTAATTCATTTCACAGAGTTACATCTTTCCCTTCAAGAAGCCTTTCGCTAAGACTGTTCTTGTGGAATTGGCAAAGTGATATTTGGAAGACCATAGAGAGCTATGGTGAAAAATGAAATATCTTCCGTGAAAAACTTTAAAGAACCTTTCTGAGAAACTGCTTTGTGTTCTGTTAATTCATCTCACAGTGTTACATCTTTACCTTCAGGAAGCCATTCGCTTTGGCCGTTGTTGTGGAAATGGCAAAGTGATATTTGGAAGCCATAGAGGTCTATGGTGAAAAAGGAAATATCTTCCGTTAAAAACTGGAAAGAAGCTTTCTCAGAGACTTCTTTGTGTTCTGTTAATACGTCTCACCGAGGTACATCTTTCCCTTCAAGAAGCCTTTCGCTAAGGCTGTTCTTGTTGAATTTGCAAAGTGATATTTGAAAGACCACAGAGGGCTATGGTGAAAAAGGAAATATCTTCCGTTAAAAACTGGAAAGAAGATTTCTGAGAAACTTCTTTGTGTTCCGTTAATTCATCTCACAGAGTTACATCTTTCCCTTCAAGAAGCCTTTCGCTAAGGCTGTTCTTGTTTAATTGGCAAAGTGATGTTTGGAAGCCGATAGATTTCTGTGGCGAAAAAGGAAATATCTTCCGTTAAAAACTAGAAAGAAGCTTTCTGAGAAACTGCTTTGTGTTCTGCTAATTTATCTCATGGAGTTACATCTTTCCCTTTAAGAAGCCTTTCGCTAAGCCTGTTCTTTTAGAATTGGCAAAGTGATATTTGGAAGCCCTTAGAAGGCTATGGTGGAAAAGGAAGTATCTTCCGTTAAAAACTGGAAAGAAGCTTTCTGAGAAAATGCTTTGGGTTCTGTTAATTCATCTCACAGAGTTACATCTTTCCCTTCAAGAAGCCTTAGGCCACGTCTGTTCTTGTGGAATTGGCAAAGTGATATTTGGAAGACCTCAGAGGGCTATGGTGAAAAAGAAAATATCTTCCGCTAAAAACTAGAAAGAAGCTTTCTGAGAAACTTCTTTGTGTTCTGTTAATTCATCTCACAGAGTTACATCTTTCCCTTCAAGAAGCCTTTCGCTATGGCCGTTCTTTTGGAATTGGCAAAGTGATATTTGGAAGCCCATAGAGGGCTATGGTGTGTAAGGAAATATCTTCCGTTAAAAACTGGAAAGAAGTTTTCTGAGTATCTGCTGTGTGTTCTGTTAATTCATCTCACAGACTTACATCTTTCCCTTCAAGAAGCCTTATGCTAAGGCTGTTCTTGTGGAATTGGCAAAGTGATATTTGGAATCCCTCAGCGGGCTATGGTGAATAAGGAAATATCTTCCGCTAAAAACTGGAAAGAAGCTTTCTGAGAATCTGCTTTGTGTTCTGTTAATTCATCTCACACAGTTATTTCTTTCCCTTTAACAAGCTTTTCGCTAAGGCTGTTATTGTAGAATTGCAAAAGTGATATTTGGAAGGCCATAGAGGGCAATGGTGAAAAAGGAAATATATTCTGTTAAAAACTGGAAGGAAGCTTTCTGAGAAACTGATTTGTGTTCTGTTAATTCATCTCACAGAGTTACATCTTTCCCTTCAAGAAGCCTTTCGCTAAGGCTGTTCTTGTGGAATTGGCAAAGTGATATTTGGAAGCCCATAGAGGGCTATGGTGAAAAAGGAAATATCTTCCTTTAAAACCTGAAAAGAAGCTTTCTGAGAAACTGCTTTGTGTTCTGTTAGTTCATCACACAGAGTTATATCTTTACTTTCAAGAGGCCTTTGACTAAGGCTGTTCCTGAGGAATTGGCAACGTGATATTTGGAAGCCCATAGAGGGGAATGGTGAAAAAGGAAATATCTTCCGTTAAAAACTGGAAAGAAGCTTTCTGAGAAACTGCTTTGTGTTCTGTTAATTTATCTCACAGTGTTACATCTCTCACTTCAAGAAGCCTTTCGCTAAGGCCGTTCTTGTGGAAATGGCAAAGTGGTATTTGGATACCCCTAGAGGGCTATGGTGAAAAAGGATTATCTTCCGTTAAAAACTGGAAAGAAGCTTTCTGAGAAACTGCTTTGTGTTCTGTTAATTCATCTCACAGAGTTACATCTTTGCCTTCAAGAAGCCTTTCGCTAAGGCTGTTCTTGTGGAATTTGCAAAGTGATATTTGGAAGCCCATAGAGGGCTATGGTGAAAAAGGAAATATCTTCTGTTCAAAACTGGAAAGAAGCTTTCTGAGAAACTGCTTTGTGTTCTGTTAATTCATCTCACAGAGCTACAACTTTCCCTTAAAGAAGCCTTTCGCTAAGACTGTTCTTGTGGAATTGGCAAAGTGATATTTGGAAACCCACAGAGGTCTATGGTGAAAAAGGAAATATCTTCCGTTAAAAACTGGAAAGAAGCTTTCTGAGAAACTGCTTTGTGCATTGTTAATTCATCTCACAGAGTTACATCTTTCCCTTCAAGAA
>NW_027327120.1:0-20970 GCF_047675955.1 Chlorocebus sabaeus | reverse complement strand
AACGGAAGATATTTCCTTTTTCCCCATAGCCCTCTATGGGCTTCCAAATATCCCTTTGCCAATTCCACGAGAACAGCCTTAGCGAAAGGCTGCTTGAAGGGAAAGATGTAACTCTGTGAGATGAATTCACAGAACACAGAGCAGTTTCTCAGAAAGCTTCTTTCCAGTTTTGAACGGAAGATATTTCCTTTTTCCCCATAGCCCTCTATGGGCTTCCAAATATCCCTTTGCCAATTCCACGAGAACAGCCTTAGCGAAAGGCTGCTTGAAGGGAAAGATGTAACTCTGTGAGATGAATTTACAGAACACAGAGCAGTTTCTCAGAAAGCTTCTTTCCAGTTTTGAACGGAAGATATTTCCTTTTTCACCATAGCCCTCTATGGGCTTTCAAATATCCCTTTGCCAATTCCACAAGAACATCCTTAGCGAAAGGCTGCTTTAAGGGAAAGATGTAACTCTGTGAGATGAATTTACAGAACACAGAGCAGTTTCTCAGAAAGCTTCTTTCCAGTTTTGAACGGAAGATATTTCCTTTTTCACCATAGACCTCTACGGGCTTCCAAATATCCCTTTGCCAATTCCACAAGAACAGCCTTAGCGAAAGGCTGCTTGAAGGGAAAGATGTAACTCTGTGAGATGAATTCACAGAACACAGAGCAGTTTCTCAGAAAGCTTCTTTCCAGTTTTGAACGGAAGATATTTCCTTTTTCACCGTAGCCCTCTATGGGCTTCCAAATATCCCATTGCCAATTCCACAAGAACAGCCTTAGCGAAAAGCTTCTGGAAGGGAAAGATGTAACTCTGTGAGATGAATTCACAGAACACAGAGCAGTTTCTCAGAAAGCTTCTTTCCAGTTTTGAACGGAAGATATTTCCTTTTTCACTGTAGCCCTCTATGGGCTTCCAAATATCCCTTTGCCAATTCCACAAGAACATCCTTAGCGAAAGGCTGCTTGAAGGGAAAGATGTAACTCTGTGAGATGAATTCACAGAACACAGAGCAGTTTCTCAGAAAGCTTCTTTCCAGTTTTGAACGGAAGATATTTCCTTTTTCACTGTAGCCCACTAAGGGCTTCCAAATATCCCTTTGCCAATTCCACAAGAACAGCCTTAGCGAAAGGCTTCTTGAAGGGAAAGATGTAACTCTGTGAGATGAATTCACAGAACACAGAGCAGTTTCTCAGAAAGCTTCTTTCCAGTTTTCAACGGAAGATATTTCCTTTTTCCCCATAGCCCTCTACGGGCTTCCAAATATCCCTTTGCCAATTCCACAAGAACAGCCTTAGCGAAAGGCTGCTTGAAGGGAAAGATGTAACTCTGTGAGATGAATTCACAGAACACAGAGCAGTTTCTCAGAAAGCTTCTTTCCAGTTTTGAACGGAAGATATTTCCTTTTTCACCATAGCCGTCTACGGGCTTCCAAATATCCCTTTGCCAATTCCACAAGAACAGCCTTAGCGAAAGGCTGCTTGAAGGGAAAGATGTAACTCTGTGAGATGAATTCACAGAACACAGAGCAGTTTCTCAGAAAGCTTCTTTCCAGTTTTGAACGGAAGATATTTCCTTTTTCCCCATAGCCCTCTATGGGCTTCCAAATATCCCGTTGCCAATTCCACAAGAACAGCCTTAGCGAAAGGCTGCATGAAGGGAAACATGTAACTCTGTGAGATGAATTCACAGAACACAGAGCAGTTTCTCAGAAAGCTTCTTTCCAGTTTTGAACGGAAGATATTTCCTTTTTCCCCATAGCCCTCTATGGGCTTCCAAATATCCCTTTGCCAATTCCACAAGAACAGCCTTAGCGAAAGGCTTCTGGAAGGGAAAGATGTAACTCTGTGAGATGAATTCACAGAACACAGAGCAGTTTCTCAGAAAGCTTCTTTCCAGTTTTGAACGGAAGATATTTCCTTTTTCACCATAGCCCTCTATGGGCTTCCAAATATCCCGTTGCCAATTCCACAAGAACAGCCTTAGCGAAAGGCTGCATGAAGGGAAACATGTAACTCTGTGAGATGAATTCACAGAACACAGAGCAGTTTCTCAGAAAGCTTCTTTCCAGTTTTGAACGGAAGATATTTCCTTTTTCCCCATAGCCCTCTATGGGCTTCCAAATATCCCTTTGCCAATTCCACAAGAACAGCCTTAGCGAAAGGCTGCTTGAAGGGAAAGATGTAACTCTGTGAGATGAATTCACAGAACAAAGAGCAGTGTCTCAGAAAACTTCTTATCAGTTTTGAACGGAGGATATTTCCTTTTTCACCATAGCCCTCTATGGGCTTCCAAATATCCCGTTGCCAATTCCACAAGAACAGCCTTAGCGAAAGGCTGCATGAAGGGAAACATGTAACTCTGTGAGATGAATTCACAGAACACAGAGAAGTTTCTCAGAAAGCTTCTTTCCAGTTTTGAACGGAAGATATTTCCTTTTTCCCCATAGCCCTCTATGGGCTTCCAAATATCCCTTTGCCAATTCCACGAGAACAGACTTAGCGAAAGGCTGCTTGAAGGGAAAGATGTAACTCTGTGAGATGAATTCACAGAACACAGAGCAGTTTCTCAGAAAGCTTCTTTCCAGTTTTGAACGGAAGATATTTCCTTTTTCACCATAGCCCTCTATGGGCTTCCAAATATCCCTTTGCCAATTCCACAAGAACATCCTTAGCGAAAGGCTGCTTGAAGGGAAAGATGTAACTCTGTGAGATGAATTTACAGAACACAGAGCAGTTTCTCAGAAAGCTTCTTTCCAGTTTTGAACGGAAGATATTTCCTTTTTCACCATAGCCCTCTATGGGCTTCCAAATATCCCTTTGCCAATTCCACAAGAACAGCCTTAGCGAAAGTCTGCTTGAAGGGAAAGATGTAACTCTGTGAGATGAATTCACAGAACACAGAGCAGTTTCTCAGAAATCTTCTTTCCAGTTTTGAACGGAAGATATTTCCTTTTTCACCGTAGCCCTCTATGGGCTTCCAAATATCCCTTTGCCAATTCCACAAGAACAGCCTTAGCGAAAGGCTTCTGGAAGGGAAAGATGTAACTCTGTGAGATGAATTCACAGAACACAGAGCAGTTTCTCAGAAAGCTTCTTTCCAGTTTTGAACGGAAGATATTTCCTTTTTCACTGTAGCCCTCTATGGGCTTCCAAATATCCCTTTGCCAATTCCACAAGAACAGCCTTAGCGAAAGGCTTCTTGAAGGGAAAGATGTAACTCTGTGAGATGAATTCACAGAACACAGAGAAGTTTCTCAGAAAGCTTCTTTCCAGTTTTGAACGGAAGATATTTCCTTTTTCCCCATAGCCCTCTATGGGCTTCCAAATATCCCTTTGCCAATTCCAAAAGAACAGCCTTAGCGAAAGGCTGCTTGAAGGGAAAGATGTAACTCTGTGAGATGAATTCACAGAACACAGAGTAGTTTCTCAGAAAACTTCTTTCCAGTTTTGAACGGAAGATATTTCCTTTTTCACTGTAGCCCACTAAGGGCTTCCAAATATCCCTTTGCCAATTCCACAAGAACAGCCTTAGCGAAAGGCTTCTTGAAGGGAAAGATGTAACTCTGTGAGATGAATTCACAGAACACAGAGCAGTTTCTCAGAAAGCTTCTTACCAGGTTTCAATGGAAGATATTTCCTTTTTCCCCATAGCCCTCTACGGGCTTCCAAATATCCCTTTGCCAATTCACAAGAACAGCCTTAGCGAAAGGCTGCTTGAAGGGAAAGATGTAACTCCGTGAGATGAATTCACAGAACACAGAGCAGTTTCTCAGAAAGCTTCTTTCCAGTTTTGAACGGAAGATATTTCCTTTTTCACCATAGACCTCTACGGGCTTCCAAATATCCCTTTGCCAATTCCACAAGAACAGCCTTAGCGAAAGGCTGCTTGAAGGGAAAGATGTAACTCTGTGAGATGAATTCACAGAACACAGAGCAGTTTCTCAGAAAGCTTCTTTCCAGTTTTGAACGGAAGATATTTCCTTTTTCACCGTAGCCCTCTATGGGCTTCCAAATATCCCATTGCCAATTCCACAAGAACAGCCTTAGGGAAAAGCTTCTGGAAGGGAAAGATGTAACTCTGTGAGATGAATTCACAGAACACAGAGCAGTTTCTCAGAAAGCTTCTTTCCAATTTTTAACGGAAGATATTTCCTTTTTCACTGTAGCCCTCTATGGGCTTCCAAATATCCCTTTGCCAATTCCACAAGAACATCCTTAGCGAAAGGCTGCTTGAAGGGAAAGATGTAACTCTGTGAGATTAATTCACAGAACACAGAGCAGTTTCTCAGAAAGCTTCTTTCCAGTTTTGAACGGAAGATATTTCCTTTTTCACTGTAGCCCACTAAGGGCTTCCAAATATCCCTTTGCCAATTCCACAAGAACAGCCTTAGCGAAAGGCTTCTTGAAGGGAAAGATGTAACTCTGTGAGATGAATTCACAGAACACAGAGCAGTTTCTCAGAAAGCTTCTTTCCAGTTTTCAACGGAAGATATTTCCTTTTTCCCCATAGCCCTCTACGGGCTTCCAAATATCCCTTTGCCAATTCCACAAGAACAGCCTTAGCGAAAGGCTGCTTGAAGGGAAAGATGTAACTCTGTGAGATGAATTCACAGAACACAGAGCAGTTTCTCAGAAAGCTTCTTTCCAGTTTTGAACGGAAGATATTTCCTTTTTCACCATAGCCCTCTACGGGCTTCCAAATATCCCTTTGCCAATTCCACAAGAACAGCCTTAGCGAAAGGCTGCTTGAAGGGAAAGATGTAACTCTGTGAGATGAATTCACAGAACACAGAGCAGTTTCTCAGAAAGCTTCTTTCCAGTTTTGAACGGAAGATATTTCCTTTTTCCCCATAGCCCTCTATGGGCTTCCAAATATCCCGTTGCCAATTCCACAAGAACAGCCTTAGCGAAAGGCTGCATGAAGGGAAACATGTAACTCTGTGAGATGAATTCACAGAACACAGAGCAGTTTCTCAGAAAGCTTCTTTCCAGTTTTGAACGGAAGATATTTCCTTTTTCCCCATAGCCCTCTAAGGGCTTCCAAATATCCCTTTGCCAATTCCACAAGAACAGCCTTAGCGAAAGGCTGCTTGAAGGGAAAGATGTAACTCTGTGAGATGAATTCACAGAACACAGAGCAGTTTCTCAGAAAGCTTCTTTCCAGTTTTGAACGGAAGATATTTCCTTTTTCCCCATAGCCCTCTATGGGCTTCCAAATATCCCGTTGCCAATTCCACAAGAACAGCCTTAGCGAAAGGCTGCATGAAGGGAAACATGTAACTCTGTGAGATGAATTCACAGAACACAGAGCAGTTTCTCAGAAAGCTTCTTTCCAGTTTTGAACGGAAGATATTTCCTTTTTCCCCATAGCCCTCTATGGGCTTCCAAATATCCCTTTGCCAATTCCACAAGAACAGCCTTAGCGAAAGGCTGCTTGAAGGGAAAGATGTAACTCTGTGAGATGAATTCACAGAACACAGAGCAGTGTCTCAGAAAACTTCTTATCAGTTTTGAACGGAAGATATTTCCTTTTTCACCATAGCCCTCTATGGGCTTCCAAATATCCCGTTGCCAATTCCACAAGAACAGCCTTAGCGAAAGGCTGCATGAAGGGAAACATGTAACTCTGTGAGATGAATTCACAGAACACAGAGAAGTTTCTCAGAAAGCTTCTTTCCAGTTTTGAACGGAAGATATTTCCTTTTTCCCCATAGCCCTCTATGGGCTTCCAAATATCCCTTTGCCAATTCCACGAGAACAGCCTTAGCGAAAGGCTGCTTGAAGGGAAAGATGTAACTCTGTGAGATGAATTCACAGAACACAGAGCAGTTTCTCAGAAAGCTTCTTTCCAGTTTTGAACGGAAGATATTTCCTTTTTCACCATAGCCCTCTATGGGCTTCCAAATATCCCTTTGCCAATTCCACAAGAACATCCTTAGCGAAAGGCTGCTTGAAGGGAAAGATGTAACTCTGTGAGATGAATTCACAGAACACAGAGCAGTTTCTCAGAAAGCTTCTTTCCAGTTTTGAACGGAAGATATTTCCTTTTTCACCGTAGCCCTCTATGGGCTTCCAAATATCCCATTGCCAATTCCACAAGAACAGCCTTAGGGAAAAGCTTCTGGAAGGGAAAGATGTAACTCTGTGAGATGAATTCACAGAACACAGAGCAGTTTCTCAGAAAGCTTCTTTCCAATTTTTAACGGAAGATATTTCCTTTTTCACTGTAGCCCTCTATGGGCTTCCAAATATCCCTTTGCCAATTCCACAAGAACATCCTTAGCGAAAGGCTGCTTGAAGGGAAAGATGTAACTCTGTGAGATTAATTCACAGAACACAGAGCAGTTTCTCAGAAAGCTTCTTTCCAGTTTTGAACGGAAGATATTTCCTTTTTCACTGTAGCCCACTAAGGGCTTCCAAATATCCCTTTGCCAATTCCACAAGAACAGCCTTAGCGAAAGGCTTCTTGAAGGGAAAGATGTAACTCTGTGAGATGAATTCACAGAACACAGAGCAGTTTCTCAGAAAGCTTCTTTCCAGTTTTCAACGGAAGATATTTCCTTTTTCCCCATAGCCCTCTACGGGCTTCCAAATATCCCTTTGCCAATTCCACAAGAACAGCCTTAGCGAAAGGCTGCTTGAAGGGAAAGATGTAACTCTGTGAGATGAATTCACAGAACACAGAGCAGTTTCTCAGAAAGCTTCTTTCCAGTTTTGAACGGAAGATATTTCCTTTTTCACCATAGCCCTCTACGGGCTTCCAAATATCCCTTTGCCAATTCCACAAGAACAGCCTTAGCGAAAGGCTGCTTGAAGGGAAAGATGTAACTCTGTGAGATGAATTCACAGAACACAGAGCAGTTTCTCAGAAAGCTTCTTTCCAGTTTTGAACGGAAGATATTTCCTTTTTCCCCATAGCCCTCTATGGGCTTCCAAATATCCCGTTGCCAATTCCACAAGAACAGCCTTAGCGAAAGGCTGCATGAAGGGAAACATGTAACTCTGTGAGATGAATTCACAGAACACAGAGCAGTTTCTCAGAAAGCTTCTTTCCAGTTTTGAACGGAAGATATTTCCTTTTTCCCCATAGCCCTCTAAGGGCTTCCAAATATCCCTTTGCCAATTCCACAAGAACAGCCTTAGCGAAAGGCTGCTTGAAGGGAAAGATGTAACTCTGTGAGATGAATTCACAGAACACAGAGCAGTTTCTCAGAAAGCTTCTTTCCAGTTTTGAACGGAAGATATTTCCTTTTTCCCCATAGCCCTCTATGGGCTTCCAAATATCCCGTTGCCAATTCCACAAGAACAGCCTTAGCGAAAGGCTGCATGAAGGGAAACATGTAACTCTGTGAGATGAATTCACAGAACACAGAGCAGTTTCTCAGAAAGCTTCTTTCCAGTTTTGAACGGAAGATATTTCCTTTTTCCCCATAGCCCTCTATGGGCTTCCAAATATCCCTTTGCCAATTCCACAAGAACAGCCTTAGCGAAAGGCTGCTTGAAGGGAAAGATGTAACTCTGTGAGATGAATTCACAGAACACAGAGCAGTGTCTCAGAAAACTTCTTATCAGTTTTGAACGGAAGATATTTCCTTTTTCACCATAGCCCTCTATGGGCTTCCAAATATCCCGTTGCCAATTCCACAAGAACAGCCTTAGCGAAAGGCTGCATGAAGGGAAACATGTAACTCTGTGAGATGAATTCACAGAACACAGAGAAGTTTCTCAGAAAGCTTCTTTCCAGTTTTGAACGGATGATATTTCCTTTTTCCCCATAGCCCTCTATGGGCTTCCAAATATCCCTTTGCCAATTCCACGAGAACAGCCTTAGCGAAAGGCTGCTTGAAGGGAAAGATGTAACTCTGTGAGATGAATTCACAGAACACAGAGCAGTTTCTCAGAAAGCTTCTTTCCAGTTTTGAACGGAAGATATTTCCTTTTTCACCATAGCCCTCTATGGGCTTCCAAATATCCCTTTGCCAATTCCACAAGAACATCCTTAGCGAAAGGCTGCTTGAAGGGAAAGATGTAACTCTGTGAGATGAATTTACAGAACACAGAGCAGTTTCTCAGAAAGCTTCTTTCCAGTTTTGAACGGAAGATATTTCCTTTTTCACCATAGCCCTCTATGGGCTTCCAAATATCCCTTTGCCAATTCAACAAGAACAGCCTTAGCGAAAGGCTGCTTGAAGGGAAAGATGTAACTCTGTGAGATGAATTCACAGAACACAGAGCAGTTTCTCAGAAATCTTCTTTCCAGTTTTGAACGGAAGATATTTCCTTTTTCACCGTAGCCCTCTATGGGCTTCCAAATATCCCTTTGCCAATTCCACAAGAACAGCCTTAGCGAAAGGCTTCTGGAAGGGAAAGATGTAACTCTGTGAGATGAATTCACAGAACACAGAGCAGTTTCTCAGAAAGCTTCTTTCCAGTTTTGAACGGAAGATATTTCCTTTTTCCCCATAGCCCTCTATGGGCTTCCAAATATCCCTTTGCCAATTCCACAAGAACAGCCTTAGCGAAAGGCTGCTTGAAGGGAAAGATGTAACTCTGTGAGATGAATTCACAGAACACAGAGTAGTTTCTCAGAAAACTTCTTTCCAGTTTTGAACGGAAGATATTTCCTTTTTCACTGTAGCCCACTAAGGGCTTCCAAATATCCCTTTGCCAATTCCACAAGAACAGCCTTAGCGAAAGGCTTCTTGAAGGGAAAGATGTAACTCTGTGAGATGAATTCACAGAACACAGAGCAGTTTCTCAGAAAGCTTCTTACCAGGTTTCAACGGAAGATATTTCCTTTTTCCCCATAGCCCTCTACGGGCTTCCAAATATCCCTTTGCCAATTCCACAAGAACAGCCTTAGCGAAAGGCTGCTTGAAGGGAAAGATGTAACTCCGTGAGATGAATTCACAGAACACAGAGCAGTTTCTCAGAAAGCTTCTTTCCAGTTTTGAACGGAAGATATTTCCTTTTTCACCATAGACCTCTACGGGCTTCCAAATATCCCTTTGCCAATTCCACAAGAACAGCCTTAGCGAAAGGCTGCTTGAAGGGAAAGATGTAACTCTGTGAGATGAATTCACAGAACACAGAGCAGTTTCTCAGAAAGCTTCTTTCCAGTTTTGAACGGAAGATATTTCCTTTTTCACCGTAGCCCTCTATGGGCTTCCAAATATCCCATTGCCAATTCCACAAGAACAGCCTTAGCGAAAAGCTTCTGGAAGGGAAAGATGTAACTCTGTGAGATGAATTCACAGAACACAGAGCAGTTTCTCAGAAAGCTTCTTTCCAGTTTTTGAACGGAAGATATTTCCTTTTTCACTGTAGCCCTCTATGGGCTTCCAAATATCCCTTTGCCAATTCCACAAGAACATCCTTAGCGAAAGGCTGCTTGAAGGGAAAGATGTAACTCTGTGAGATGAATTCACAGAACACAGAGCAGTTTCTCAGAAAGCTTCTTTCCAGTTTTCAACGGAAGATATTTCCTTTTTCCCCATAGCCCTCTACGGGCTTCCAAATATCCCTTTGCCAATTCCACAAGAACAGCCTTAGCGAAAGGCTGCTTGAAGGGAAAGATGTAACTCTGTGAGATGAATTCACAGAACACAGAGCAGTTTCTCAGAAAGCTTCTTTCCAGTTTTGAACGGAAGATATTTCCTTTTTCACCATAGCCCTCTACGGGCTTCCAAATATCCCTTTGCCAATTCCACAAGAACAGCCTTAGCGAAAGGCTGCTTGAAGGGAAAGATGTAACTCTGTGAGATGAATTCACAGAACACAGAGCAGTTTCTCAGAAAGCTTCTTTCCAGTTTTGAACGGAAGATATTTCCTTTTTCCCCATAGCCCTCTATGGGCTTCCAAATATCCCGTTGCCAATTCCACAAGAACAGCCTTAGCGAAAGGCTGCATGAAGGGAAACATGTAACTCTGTGAGATGAATTCACAGAACACAGAGCAGTTTCTCAGAAAGCTTCTTTCCAGTTTTGAACGGAAGATATTTCCTTTTTCCCCATAGCCCTCTACGGGCTTCCAAATATCCCTTTGCCAATTGCACAAGAACAGCCTTAGCGAAAGGCTGCTTGAAGGGAAAGATGTAACTCTGTGAGATGAATTCACAGAACACAGAGCAGTTTCTCAGAAAGCTTCTTTCCAGTTTTGAACGGAAGATATTTCCTTTTTCCCCATAGCCCTCTAGGGGCTTCCAAATATCCCGTTGCCAATTCCACAAGAACAGCCTTAGCGAAAGGCTGCATGAAGGGAAACATGTAACTCTGTGAGATGAATTCACAGAACACAGAGCAGTTTCTCAGAAAGCTTCTTTCCAGTTTTGAACGGAAGATATTTCCTTTTTCCCCACAGCCCTCTATGGGCTTCCAAATATCCCTTTGCCAATTCCACAAGAACAGCCTTAGCGAAAGGCTGCTTGAAGGGAAAGATGTAACTCTGTGAGATGAATTCACAGAACACAGAGCAGTTTCTCAGAAAGCTTCTTATCAGTTTTGAACGGAAGATATTTCCTTTTTCACCATAGCCCTCTATGGGCTTCCAAATATCCCGTTGCCAATTCCACAAGAAAAGCCTTAGCGAAAGGCTGCATGAAGGGAAACATGTAACTCTGTGAGATGAATTCACAGAACACAGAGAAGTTTCTCAGAAAGCTTCTTTCCAGTTTTGAACGGAAGATATTTCCTTTTTCCCCATAGCCCTCTATGGGCTTCCAAATATCCCTTTGCCAATTCCACGAGAACAGCCTTAGCGAAAGGCTGCTTGAAGGGAAAGATGTAACTCTGTGAGATGAATTCACAGAACACAGAGCAGTTTCTCAGAAAGCTTCTTTCCAGTTTTGAACGGAAGATATTTCCTTTTTCACCATAGCCCTCTATGGGCTTCCAAATATCCCTTTGCCAATTCCACAAGAACAGCCTTAGCGAAAGGCTGCTTGAAGGGAAAGATGTAACTCTGTGAGATGAATTTACAGAACACAGAGCAGTTTCTCAGAAAGCTTCTTTCCAGTTTTGAACGGAAGATATTTCCTTTTTCACCATAGCCCTCTATGGGCTTCCAAATATCCCTTTGCCAATTCCACAAGAACAGCCTTAGCCAAAGGCTGCTTGAAGGGAAAGATGTAACTCTGTGAGATGAATTCACAGAACACAGAGCAGTTTCTCAGAAATCTTCTTTCCAGTTTTGAACGGAAGATATTTCCTTTTTCACCGTAGCCCTCTATGGGCTTCCAAATATCCCTTTGCCAATTCCACAAGAACAGCCTTAGCGAAAGGCTTCTGGAAGGGAAAGATGTAACTCTGTGAGATGAATTCACAGAACACAGAGCAGTTTCTCAGAAAGCTTCTTTCCAGTTTTGAAAGGAAGATATTTCCTTTTTCACTGTAGCCCTCTATGGGCTTCCAAATATCCCTTTGCCAATTCCACAAGAACAGCCTTAGCGAAAGGCTTCTTGAAGGGAAAGATGTAACTCTGTGAGATGAATTCACAGAACACAGAGAAGTTTCTCAGAAAGCTTCTTTCCAGTTTTGAACGGAAGATATTTCCTTTTTCCCCATAGCCCTCTATGGGCTTCCAAATATCCCTTTGCCAATTCCACAAGAACAGCCGTAGCGAAAGGCTGCTTGAAGGGAAATATGTAACTCTGTGAGATGAATTCACAGAACACAGAGTAGTTTCTCAGAAAGCTTCTTTCCAGTTTTGAACGGAAGATAATTCCTTTTTCACTGTAGCCCACTAAGGGCTTCCAAATATCCCTTTGCCAATTCCACAAGAACAGCCTTAGCGAAAGGCTTCTTGAAGGGAAAGATGTAACTCTGTGAGATGAATTCACAGAACACAGAGCAGTTTCTCAGAAAGCTTCTTTCCAGTTTTCAACGGAAGATATTTCCTTTTTCCCCATAGCCCTCTACGGGCTTCCAAATATCCCTTTGCCAATTCCACAAGAACAGCCTTAGCGAAAGGCTGCTTGAAGGGAAAGATGTAACTCCGTGAGATGAATTCACAGAACACAGAGGAGTTTCTCAGAAAGCTTCTTTCCAGTTTTGAACGGAAGATATTTCCTTTTTCACCATAGACCTTTACGGGCTTCCAAATATCCCTTTGCCAATTCCACAAGAACAGCCTTAGCGAAAGGCTGCTTGAAGGGAAAGATGTAACTCTGTGAGATGAATTCACAGAACACAGAGCAGTTTCTCAGAAAGCTTCTTTCCAGTTTTGAACGGAAGATATTTCCTTTTTCCCCATAGCCCTCTATGGGCTTCCAAATATCCCGTTGCCAATTCCACAAGAACAGCCTTAGCGAAAGGCTGCATGAAGGGAAACATGTAACTCTGTGAGATGAATTCACAGAACACAGAGCAGTTTCTCAGAAAGCTTCTTTCCAGTTTTGAACGGAAGATATTTCCTTTTTCCCCATAGCCCTCTATGGGCTTCCAAATATCCCTTTGCCAATTCCACGAGAACAGCCTTAGCGAAAGGGTGCTTGAAGGGAAAGATGTAACTCTGTGAGATGAATTCACAGAACACAGAGCAGTTTCTCAGAAAGCTTCTTTCCAGTTTTGAACGGAAGATATTTCCTTTTTCCCCATAGCCCTCTATGGGCTTCCAAATATCCCGTTGCCAATTCCACAAGAACAGCCTTAGCGAAAGGCTGCATGAAGGGAAACATATAACTCTGTGAGATGAATTCACAGAACACAGAGCAGTTTCTCAGAAAGCTTCTTTCCAGTTTTGAACGGAAGATATTTCCTTTTTCCCCATAGCCCTCTATGGGCTTCCAAATATCCCTTTGCCAATTCCACGAGAACAGCCTTAGCGAAAGGCTGCTTGAAGGGAAAGATGTAACTCTGTGAGATGAATTCACAGAACACAGAGCAGTTTCTCAGAAAGCTTCTTTCCAGTTTTCAACGGAAGATATTTCCTTTTTCACCATAGCCCTCTATGGGCTTCCAAATATCCCTTTGCCAATTCCACAAGAACATCCTTAGCGAAAGGCTGCTTGAAGGGAAAGATGTAACTCTGTGAGATGAATTCACAGAACACAGAGCAGTTTCTCAGAAAGCTTCTTTCCAGTTTTGAACGGAATATATTTCCTTTTTCACTGTAGCCATCTATGGGCTTCCAAATATCCCTTTGCCAATTCCACAAGAACAGCCTTAGCGAAAGGCTGCTTGAAGGGAAAGATGTAACTCTGTGAGATGAATTCACAGAACACAGAGCAGTTTCTCAGAAAGCTTCTTTCCAGTTTTGAACGGAAGATATTTCCTTTTTCCCCATAGCCCTCTACGGGCTTCCAAATATCCCTTTGCCAATTCCACAAGAACAGCCTTAGCGAAAGGCTGCTTGAAGGGAAAGATGTAACTCTGTGAGATGAATTCACAGAACACAGAGCAGTTTCTCAGAAAGCTTCTTTCCAGTTTTGAACGGAAGATATTTCCTTTTTCCCCATAGACCTCTATGGGCTTCCAAATATCCCGTTGCCAATTCCACAAGAACAGCCTTAGCGAAAGGCTGCATGAAGGGAAACATGTAACTCTGTGAGATGAATTCACAGAACACAGAGCAGTTTCTCAGAAAGCTTCTTTCCAGTTTTGAACGGAAGATATTTCCTTTTTCCCCATAGCCCTCTATGGGCTTCCAAATATCCCTTTGCCAATTCCACAAGAACAGCCTTAGCGAAAGGGTGCTTGAAGGGAAAGATGTAACTCTGTGAGATGAATTCACAGAACACAGAGCAGTTTCTCAGAAAGCTTCTTTCCAGTTTTGAACGGAAGATATTTCCTTTTTCCCCATAGCCCTCTATGGGCTTCCAAATATCCCGTTGCCAATTCCACAAGAACAGCCTTAGCGAAAGGCTGCATGATGGGAAACATATAACTCTGTGAGATGAATTCACAGAACACAGAGCAGTTTCTCAGAAAGCTTCTTTCCAGTTTTGAACGGAAGATATTTCCTTTTTCCCCATAGCCCTCTATGGGCTTCCAAATATCCCTTTGCCAATTCCACGAGAACAGCCTTAGCGAAAGGCTGCTTGAAGGGAAAGATGTAACTCTGTGAGATGAATTCACAGAACACAGAGCAGTTTCTCAGAAAGCTTCTTTCCAGTTTTCAACGGAAGATATTTCCTTTTTCACCATAGCCCTCTATGGGCTTCCAAATATCCCTTTGCCAATTCCACAAGAACATCCTTAGCGAAAGGCTGCTTGAAGGGAAAGATGTAACTCTGTGAGATGAATTCACAGAACACAGAGCAGTTTCTCAGAAAGCTTCTTTCCAGTTTTGAACGGAAGATATTTCCTTTTTCACTGTAGCCCTCTATGGGCTTCCAAATATCCCTTTGCCAATTCCACAAGAACAGCCTTAGCGAAAGGCTTCTTGAAGGGAAAGATGTAACTCTGTGAGATGAATTCACAGAACACAGAGCAGTTTCTCAGAAAGCTTCTTTCCAGTTTTGAACGGAAGATATTTCCTTTTTCACTGTAGCCCTCTAAGGGCTTCAAATATCCCTTTGCCAATTCCACAAGAACAGCCTTAGCGAAAGGCTTCTTGAAGGGAAAGATGTAACTCTGTGAGATGAATTCACAGAACACAGAGCAGTTTCTCAGAAAGCTTCTTTCCAGTTTTGAACGGAAGATATTTCCTTTTTCACTGTATCCCTCTATGGGCTTCAAAATATCCCTTTGCCAATTCCACAAGAACAGCCTTAGCGAAAGGCTTCTTGAAGGGAAAGATGTAACTCTGTGAGATGAATTCACAGAACACAGAGCAGTTTCTCAGAAAGCTTCTTTCCAGTTTTGAACGGAAGATATTTCCTTTTTCACCATAGCCCTCTATGGGTTTCCAAATATCCCGTTGCCAATTCCACAAGAACAGCCTTAGCGAAAGGCTGCTTGAAGGGAAAGATGTAAGTCTGTGAGATGAATTCACAGAACAGAGAGCAGTTTCTCAGAAAGCTTCTTTCCTGTTTTGAACGGAAGATATATCCTTTTTCACCATAGCCCTCTATGGGCTTCCAAATATCCCTTTGCCAATTCCACAAGAACAGCCTTAGCGAAAGGCTGCTTGAAGGGAAAGATGTAACTCTGTGAGATGAATTCACAGAACACAGAGCAGTTTCTCAGAAAGCTTCTTTCCAGTTTTGAACGGAAGATATTTCCTTTTTCACCATAGCCCTCTATGGGCTTCCAAATATCCCTTTGCCAATTCCACAAGAACATCCTTAGCGAAAGGCTGCTTGAAGGGAAACATGTAACTCTGTGAGATGAATTCACAGAACACAGAGCAGTTTCTCAGAAATCTTCTTTCCAGGTTTGAACGGAAGATATTTCCTTTTTCACCATAGCCCTCTATGGGCTTCCAAATATCCCTTTGCCAATTCCACAAGAACAGCCTTAGCGAAGGGCTTCTTGAAAAGAAAGATGTAACTCTGTGAGATGAATTCACAGAACACAGAGCAGTTTCTCAGAAAGCTTCTTTCCAGTTTTGAACGGAAGATATTTCCTTTTTCACTGTAGCCCACTAAGGGCTTCCAAATATCCCTTTGCCAATTCCACAAGAACAGCCTTAGCGAAAGGCTTCTTGAAGGGAAAGATGTAACTCTGTGAGATGAATTCACAGAACACAGAGCTGTTTCTCAGAAAGCTTCTTTCCAGTTTTGAACGGAAGATATTTCCTTTTTCCCCATAGCCCTCTACGGGCTTCCAAATATCCCTTTGCCAATTCCACAAGAACAGCCTTAGCGAAAGGCTGCTTGAAGGGAAAGATGTAACTCTGTGAGATGAATTCACAGAACACAGAGCAGTTTCTCAGAAAGCTTCTTTCCAGTTTTGAACGGAAGATATTTCCTTTTTCACTGTAGCCCTCTATGGGCTTCCAAATATCCCGTTGCCAATTCCACAAGAACAGCCTTAGCAAAAGGCTACATGAAGGGAAACATGTAACTCTGTGAGATGAATTCACAGAACACAGAGCAGTTTCTCAGAAAGCTTCTTTCCAGTTTTGAACGGAAGATATTTCCTTTTTCCCCATAGCCCTCTATGGGCTTCCAAATATCCCGTTGCCAATTCCACAAGAACAGCCTTAGCGAAAGGCTAGATGAAGGGAAACATGTAACTCTGTGAGATGAATTCACAGAACACAGAGCAGTTTCTCAGAAAGCTTCTTTCCAGTTTTGAACGGAAGATATTTCCGTTTTCCCCATAGCCCTCTATGGGCTTCCAAATATCCCTTTGCCAATTCCACAAGAACAGCCTTAGCGAAAGGCTGCTTGAAGGGAAAGATGTAACTCTGTGAGATGAATTCACAGAACACAGAGCAGTTTCTCAGAAAGCTTCTTTCCAGTTTTGAACGGAAGATATTTCCTTTTTCCCCATAGCCCTCTATGGGCTTCCAAATATCCCGTTGCCAATTCCACAAGAACAGCCTTAGCGAAAGGCTGCATGAAGGGAAACATGTAACTCTGTGAGATGAATTCACAGAACACAGAGCAGTTTCTCAGAAAGCTTCTTTCCAGTTTTGAACGGAAGATATTTCCTTTTTCCCCATAGCCCTCTATGGGCTTCCAAATATCCCTTTGCCAATTCCACAAGAACAGCCTTAGCGAAAGGCTGCTTGAAGGGAAAGATGTAACTCTGTGAGATGAATTCACAGAACACAGAGCAGTTTCTCAGAAAGCTTCTTATCAGTTTTGAACGGAAGATATTTCCTTTTTCACCATAGCCCTCTATGGGCTTCCAAATATCCCTTTGCCAATTCCACAAGAACATCCTTAGCGAAAGGCTGCTTGAAGGGAAAGATGTAACTCTGTGAGATGAATTCACAGAACACAGAGCAGTTTCTCAGAAAGCTTCTTTCCAGTTTTCAACGGAAGATATTTCCTTTTTCACCATAGCCCTCTATGGGCTTCCAAATATCCCTTTGCCAATACCACAAGAACAGCCTTAGCGAAAGGCTGCTTGAAGGGAAAGATGTAACTCTGTGAGATGAATTCACAGAACACAGAGCAGTTTCTCAGAAATCTTCTTTCCAGTTTTGAACGGAAGATATTTCCTTTTTCACCGTAGCCCTCTATGGGCTTCCAAATATCCCTTTGCCAATTCCACAAGAACAGCCTTAGCGAAAGGCTGCTTGAAGGGAAACATGTAACTCTGTGAGATGAATTCACAGAACACAGAGCAGTTTCTCAGAAATCTTCTTTCCAGGTTTGAACGGAAGATATTTCCTTTTTCACCATAGCCCTCTAAGGGCTTCCAAATATCCCTTTGCCAATTCCACGAGAACAGCCTTAGCGAAAGGCTGCTTGAAGGGAAAGATGTAACTCTGTGAGATGAATTCACAGAACACAGAGCAGTTTCTCAGAAAGCTTCTTTCCAGTTTTGAACGGAAGATATTTCCTTTTTCACCATAGCCCTCTATGGGCTTCCAAATATCCCTTTGCCAATTCCACAAGAACATCCTTAGCGAAAGGCTGCTTGAAGGGAAAGATGTAACTCTGTGAGATGAATTTACAGAACACAGAGCAGTTTCTCAGAAAGCTTCTTTCCAGTTTTGAACGGAAGATATTTCCTTTTTCACCATAGCCCTCTATGGGCTTCCAAATATCCCTTTGCCAATTCCACAAGAACAGCCTTAGCGAAAGGCTGCTTGAAGGGAAAGATGTAACTCTGTGAGATGAATTCACAGAACACAGAGCAGTTTCTCAGAAATCTTCTTTCCAGTTTTGAACGGAAGATATTTCCTTTTTCACCGTAGCCCTCTATGGGCTTCCAAATATCCCTTTGCCAATTCCACAAGAACAGCCTTAGCGAAAGGCTTCTGGAAGGGAAAGATGTAACTCTGTGAGATGAATTCACAGAACACAGAGCAGTTTCTCAGAAAGCTTCTTTCCAGTTTTGAACGGAAGATATTTCCTTTTTCACTGTAGCCCTCTATGGGCTTCCAAATATCCCTTTGCCAATTCCACAAGAACAGCCTTAGCGAAAGGCTTCTTGAAGGGAAAGATGTAACTCTGTGAGATGAATTCACAGAACACAGAGAAGTTTCTCAGAAAGCTTCTTTCCAGTTTTGAACGGAAGATATTTCCTTTTTCCCCATAGCCCTCTATGGGCTTCCAAATATCCCTTTGCCAATTCCACAAGAACAGCCTTAGCGAAAGGCTGCATGAAGGGAAATATGTAACTCTGTGAGATGAATTCACAGAACACAGAGTAGTTTCTCAGAAAGCTTCTTTCCAGTTTTGAACGGAAGATATTTCCTTTTTCACTGTAGCCCACTAAGGGCTTCCAAATATCCCTTTGCCAATTCCACAAGAACAGCCTTAGCGAAAGGCTTCTTGAAGGGAAAGATGTAACTCTGTGAGATGAATTCACAGAACACAGAGCAGTTTCTCAGAAAGCTTCTTACCAGGTTTCAACGGAAGATATTTCCTTTTTCCCCATAGCCCTCTACGGGCTTCCAAATATCCCTTTGCCAATTCCACAAGAACAGCCTTAGCGAAAGGCTGCTTGAAGGGAAACATGTAACTCTGTGAGATGAATTCACAGAACACAGAGCAGTTTCTCAGAAAGCTTCTTTCCAGTTTTGAACGGAAGATATTTCCTTTTTCCCCATAGCCCTCTATGGGCTTCCAAATATCCCTTTGCCAATTCCACAAGAACAGCCTTAGCGAAAGGGTGCTTGAAGGGAAAGATGTAACTCTGTGAGATGAATTCACAGAACACAGAGCAGTTTCTCAGAAAGCTTCTTTCCAGTTTTGAACGGAAGATATTTCCTTTTTCCCCATAGCCCTCTATGGGCTTCCAAATATCCCTTTGCCAATTCCACAAGAACATCCTTAGCGAAAGGCTGCTTGAAGGGAAAGATGTAACTCTGTGAGATGAATTCACAGAACACAGAGCAGTTTCTCAGAAAGCTTCTTTCCAGTTTTGAACGGAAGATATTTCCTTTTTCACTGTAGCCCTCTATGGGCTTCCAAATATCCCTTTGCCAATTCCACAAGAACAGCCTTAGCGAAAGGCTTCTTGAAGGGAAAGATGTAACTCTGTGAGATGAATTCACAGAACACAGAGCAGTTTCTCAGAAAGCTTCTTTCCAGTTTTGAACGGAAGATATTTCCTTTTTCCCCATAGACCTCTACGGGCTTCCAAATATCCCTTTGCCAATTCCACAAGAACAGCCTTAGCGAAAGGCTGCTTGAAGGGAAAGATGTAACTCTGTGAGATGAATTCACAGAACACAGAGCAGTTTCTCAGAAAGCTTCTTTCCAGTTTTGAACGGAAGATATTTCCTTTTTCACTGTATCCCTCTATGGGCTTCCAAATATCCCTTTGCCAATTCCACAAGAACAGCCTTAGCGAAAGGCTTCTTGAAGGGAAAGATGTAACTCTGTGAGATGAATTCACAGAACACAGAGCAGTTTCTCAGAAAGCTTCTTTCCAGTTTTGAACGGAAGATATTTCCTTTTTCACCATAGCCCTCTATGGGTTTCCAAATATCCCGTTGCCAATTCCACAAGAACAGCCTTAGCGAAAGGCTGCTTGAAGGGAAAGATGTAACTCTGTGAGATGAATTCACAGAACAGAGAGCAGTTTCTCAGAAAGCTTCTTTCCTGTTTTGAACGGAAGATATATCCTTTTTCACCATAGCCCTCTATGGGCTTCCAAATATCCCTTTGCCAATTCCACAAGAACAGCCTTAGCGAAAGGCTGCTTGAAGGGAAAGATGTAACTCTGTGAGATGAATTCACAGAACACAGAGCAGTTTCTCAGAAAGCTTCTTTCCAGTTTTGAACGGAAGATATTTCCTTTTTCACCATAGCCCTCTATGGGCTTCCAAATATCCCTTTGCCAATTCCACAAGAACAGCCTTAGCGAAAGGCTGCTTGAAGGGAAACATGTAACTCTGTGAGACGAATTCACAGAACACAGAGCAGTTTCTCAGAAATCTTCTTTCCAGGTTTGAACGGAAGATATTTCCTTTTTCACCATAGCCCTCTATGGGCTTCCAAATATCCCTTTGCCAATTCCACAAGAACAGCCTTAGCGAAGGGCTTCTTGAAGGGAAAGATGTAACTCTGTGAGATGAATTCACAGAACACAGAGCAGTTTCTCAGAAAGCTTCTTTCCAGTTTTGAACGGAAGATATTTCCTTTTTCCCCATAGCCCTCTATGGGCTTCCAAATATCCCTTTGCCAATTCCACAAGAACAGCCTTAGCGAAAGGCTGCTTGAAGGGAAAGATGTAACTCTGTGAGATGAATTCACAGAACACAGAGCAGTTTCTCAGAAAGCTTCTTTCCAGTTTTGAACGGAAGATATTTCCTTTTTCACTGTATCCCTCTATGGGCTTCCAAATATCCCTTTGCCAATTCCACAAGAACAGCCTTAGCGAAAGGCTTCTTGAAGGGAAAGATGTAACTCTGTGAGATGAATTCACAGAACACAGAGCAGTTTCTCAGAAAGCTTCTTTCCAGTTTTGAACGGAAGATATTTCCTTTTTCACTGTAGCCCTCTATGGGCTTCCAAATATCCCTTTGCCAATTCCACAAGAACAGCCTTAGCGAAAGGCTTCTTGAAGGGAAAGATGTAACTCTGTGAGATGAATTCACAGAACACAGAGAAGTTTCTCAGAAAGCTTCTTTCCAGTTTTGAACGGAAGATATTTCCTTTTTCCCCATAGCCCTCTATGGGCTTCCAAATATCCCTTTGCCAATTCCACAAGAACAGCCTTAGCGAAAGGCTGCATGAAGGGAAATATGTAACTCTGTGAGATGAATTCACAGAACACAGAGTAGTTTCTCAGAAAGCTTCTTTCCAGTTTTGAACGGAAGATATTTCCTTTTTCACTGTAGCCCACTAAGGGCTTCCAAATATCCCTTTGCCAATTCCACAAGAACAGCCTTAGCGAAAGGCTTCTTGAAGGGAAAGATGTAACTCTGTGAGATGAATTCACAGAACACAGAGCAGTTTCTCAGAAAGCTT
>NW_027327119.1:0-20990 GCF_047675955.1 Chlorocebus sabaeus | reverse complement strand
CATGTGTGGGTGTGTTAGTCCCTTTTGTGCTTTTATAACAACACTACATACTGGGTAATTTATAAAGAACATACATTTATTCTTTCATAGTTCTGGAGGCTGGGAAGTTCAAGACCAATGCACTAGAATTTGGTCTAAAGAACATCTTCTCACTCTGAACACACATAGTAGAAGGCAGAAGAGCAAGAGAGAGAACAAAGTCTGTGTCTCCACATGGCAGAAGAGCAGAAGAGACAGAACCTACTCCTGTAAGTCCATTTTATAATGTCATTAATCCATTCACAGGGGAGGGAGCCCTCATGACAGAAACACATCCCAAAAGGCTCACTTCCTAACACAGTGTCATTAGGGATTAAGTTTCCAATAGAAGAATATGAAGAAATGCATTCAGACCATAGCAGTGTGTATTATTTTCAAGTCTATATGTATGTTACTGTATTTGTGCAGATACATGGGTGGCTATATCTCTATAGAAACAAACATAATGGTTTATTTTGTGGGGGCAACAAATTTTGGAAAATGAAGATAGTCTTACTAGACTAGGATGGTTGTGTAGGGCAAATAACATGTCTTATTTAATTTTGAAGTCATAGTGCCTAACTGTCTATGATGACATGAAACACCAGTAAACAATGGATAGTTTTGAGTTTATCATAATGAGAAATGGGATAAGGGTAATAACACTTTATTGTGGCGAATAGGTCAGGAAACGTAATACTTTTTTTAAAAGTACTGTGAAATTGTGGTTCTACAATTATTTAGTGTGAAAACAAATGGAATTATAAAACTAGTGGTTTCGGAATATTTTGGGGCTTTCACTTATATTTCTAAAGTACTATAAAATACTCAAGAAAAATTCAGCATATATTATGCATATTCATTTTGTCAAAAAGGCAATGCAATGTGCAAGTAAGTGCTTTTATTGTAATTCTTAAAATTGTATTTTTAAATCAAGAAAGATTTAAATCTTCACATTTAAATCCATAAGCTTTAGTTACATTAAAAATTCCATCTCTGCATTATCATCCTTTCATTTATTCAAACATATTTTTTATTGAGCACTTACTTTGTGCCAAGCCATGTTCAAGGTGACAGGGATGTATCAGTTAAAAAAAAAAAAAAAGGTAGACCAAAATCTGTGCCCTCAAGGACTTTACATTCTTGAGGTGAGAGATAGAAACTAAAATACAACAAATAAATAAGTGTATCAGATGATGGAGACATCATCTATGGAGATAAATAAACCATATAAGAAATATAGGGAGTTTTGAAGGAAAGGGGGCTGAGCTTTAAGTAATCTATGTGCTTAAGCTCCACTGATAAGGTGGCATTTCTCTTGTGTCCAAAAAGAAGTGAAAGCATGGACTGTTCGTGTATGAGTGACAGTGCTATGGCAGAGGGAATAGAAAAGCAGGGGCCTGGGGCCACGATAAAGTTTGGTGTACTTAAGGGGTCATAAGTACTAGAGGTGAGTGAGCAGAAAGGAAAGGGGCTCTATTGGAGTTCAAGGAGGCAGCAGACAAGACACCAGCTCTTTTAGGCAAGTGCAGGATCTTTTAGGCAAGTGCACAGATATTAGTTTTTATTCTGAATGAGGTGGAAAGCCATTGGAGGATTTGGAGCATTGGAGTGATAGCAACTGACTTCCATTTTCTTAGATCACTCTGGCAGACATGATGGGAATAAACAGAAGAAAGCAAGGTAGAGAAAAGAAAAACAACGGACAGACTATAGAATAAAGAATCTAAGAGATGATGTAAATGTGGACCAGACATTGTGGCAAGATCTAGCATTCATAGGGAATCGATTTTCCTTAAAGTTCATGGTCTTTTCTTTTCATTTTTAGATGGGAAGCTATGTTATAGATAGTCTTGTCTATCTTTTACTGCCCTAAAATAACTAATGTCTCTATTTTTTTTCTGTTCTTCACTGATGCAGGATGCTCACATAAACCTAAAGCATGGTCAGGTCTATATATTCCTACAAGATAAAGCAATTTATATTTTATCCTGATTTACAAAAGAGGGTGTAAACTTGTACTTATGCAATACGAATATGTTTTATACCTAATTTACAGTATAAGGGCTATAGTTAACAATGTTGTATTACACTAGAAAGTTGCTAAGAGCAGATTTGGATGCTCTCCTTTCTCTCTGTCTCTCTCCTTCTCTCTCAAACACATACACATATGCACACACAAAAGTAACCATGTTAGGTGATGAATATGTTGATTTGCCTAACTGTGGTAATCAGTTCACTATATATACCTATATCAAAACATCATGTTGTATACTTTAAATACATACAATTATAAAAATGAAAAGAACTATGCTTTTTCCTGGTGCATTTCAAATTTGGCTAGAGGGATAATCAAGGCTCTTCCTCACTCTTCAAGGATTGACAGAAATGCAATGGGCAGTGCAAGAAGTCAGAGCCTGAGCAGCACACCCTATAAATATATTTGCACGAAGCATTTAAATTATAACATTTGCAAAACAGTAGGTGCATTATTCCTCCTAGTTGTCTACTGACTGGAAAGCAACATTTTAGAATGGAACGTCACAGGCTTTGAAATAAAATCATGACCCAAACCCTTCTCCGCTGCTTGCAATTTGTATAACCTTGGGCACAGTACTTGATTTCTTTGAGTCTCAGCTTTCCTATCTGCAAAATAGAAGTTAATATGTAGATCAAATAAAGTTAACCTGTTAAACAAGTAGCACATTGTTGGTGCCTAAGTAAAGGTAGATATTGATATCTAGTTTGAAAATATTTGTATATTTAAATAACCTTTATATTGTTGTAAAAAAAAAGTTTAAAAATAAAGCTTTCAATACTTAGTTGGTTTTGCAACTTTCAAAGGCATTTTGTAAAATATCCAGATTACTATTCACTTGAGTATTCACAACGTAGAATCACTGATTAATCACAGCATTGATTTTTTGGTGAGCTTGTAGCTTTGTAAGTCAATAACAAAAATTGAAAATCAATCTTTTACATAATTTTATTCTAGGAATAGTCAGAATTCATAGATGCCTGCATATTAGGGATATTCTAAAATCATTTCAAGTAGGAGAAATGTAATAAAATATTTGCTTCAGTTGACAAATCACTTAAGTTAATTTTATCCTCTCTTGTGAGTTGGGAGAATAATGAGAAATTAATGAATAAGTAATTTAGATTACAAAAAAATCTTGGCAATAGACTGTAAGGAACTTAAGAGAAATGACATTTCACTAAGTAAATCTCTGATAGTGTGAGTGAAACAATAAATTTTACTGGTAACACTAGAGGTTATTTTGCCAGTTATGAAACCTGACCATTAATATTTATTGAACTGGGTATATGGAATTTATGGATATTGTCTACCAGATATAATGCATTATAAAGCCATCATTGTGGGGTTTTTTGGTAGAAAAAAATTATTCAAATGAAATGCTAGTCACATTTCTGGTTTTGAATAAGAATGCCATATATATATATTTATTTACTCCATTTTTATACATATATATAGAGACTGGAAATTTTTAAAAAAATTAATTTGTTTTAAAGAAACAAGCTATCAGTAAGCTAACTTTTCTACACTTATATCATTTTTATGAGTATCATAGAATGCTAGAATAATTTATATTATCAAATAGACTTAAAATTTCCTCTGATTTTGTAGATTCCTGCCTGTGGAAACTAAAATTGGTACTTACATTCAACAGAACAAGCTTACCAGAAGATTCATTTATTGCTTTTGATATACTCTTACAGATATATATTTTTTGTTTTGTGTTTTGTTTTTTTGTTTTTTAGATGGAATTTCACTCTTGTTGCCCAGACTGGAGTGCAATGGTGCCATCTCAGCTCAGATATATACTTTGTACAAGCATTGCAAACCCAGACTATAGATTCCTAGCACTCAAAAATATGTGAAGTCATGCAAATGCTAATTGAAACCACAGAATATTTCAATAAATCAATCAATATTGAGAATCAGTTGTGTGCTCAGCACTGTGCAGTGAACTGGATAAGGACATATCTTGGCAGAAGACATACACACACACACAAGAAAAATTTTAAAGTATAACTAACCCCACAAAAAGATGTTTTAAACCCTTACTCTTATAATGTACATACAGCTTATGCAGCAATTTTTCACAATTATTTCTCTTGCTTGTCTCTCAAACTTACAAAAATGAAGCTCGGAGAGGCCTAGTTAGCAATCACACACTTCTCTAGACCTCTAGTCAGTCCTACAGCAGTCTATTTTTTTATTATTATTCAGTTCTAGGGTACATGTGCACAAAGTGCAGGTTTGCTACATATGTATACATGTGCCATGTTAGTGTGCTGCACCCATCAACTCATCATTTACATTAGGTATATCTCCTAATGCTATCCCTGCCCCCTCACTCCACCGCATGACAGGCCCTGGTCTATGAGGTTCCCCTTCCTGTGTCCAAGTGTTCTCAAGAGAGAATTTTACAGACTATAGAGAGTTATAAAATTTTAATTTTCATATGCAACATAATAACTCTTAAAGTTGCCTACTTTCTCTTATAAGATTGTCTTTCTCTGACCCAGACCCAGTTCGGAGCCCCATTTTCCTCTGCTCTGGGTTGTGATCTCTAATAACTCTTTAGAGTAAAGCTGTTATTCCAGTGTGAACCAATTGTTCCCTATTCAAACAATATCATATGTGTATACATGCACGTGGAGTTTGAAGAGATTCAAATTACAGTGAATAATAAAAATCAATAACTTTAAAGTGAAAAAATACAGGTGGAACATCTCTAATATGAAAATTCCAAACCCAAGCAGCTCTAACATCTGGAATTTTTTGACTGATGACCTGATGACTTAAGTGAAAAATTTAGCACCTGACTTCATGTGACAGGTGGAAGTCAAAGCTCAGTCAAACCTTTTCTTCATGCTCAAAAAACCTTGAATATTATGTAAAATTATTTTCAGACTATGTGTATAAAGTCAGTGATTATGAAACTTTAATGAATTTCATGTTGAAACTTGGGTTCCATCTGCAAGATATTTCATGGTACATATGCAAATATTTCAAATCCAAAAAAAATCCCAAATCTGAAAACATTTATGGTCCCAAACATTTTGGAATATGTATATTTAACCTGCAGTTTGACATTTACTTATTTTTGACAGACAGTCGTTCAACTCATGTGACAAGTAAGAATTTATATGCATTAAAAAGGTAAATAATTTAAGTGGAATCAACTTATAGCAGATATTGAACTCCACATATTTGCAATTTTGTATTGTTATTTTATCATTACCATGGAAGTTATGGGAGTTTTAAGGTGTCAGTGACCTTTAATATAGCCCCTTTCAGTAGGATATCCCAAAAGAAAATAAAAAGGAATTTTAAGAATGTTAAGATGTAGTTGAGCAACGGTTCTAATGATGTCAAAAAGATTCAGGAGAATTACTGTACAAGAAGTAGGGAATTAATCAGTAAGGAGAAATCTGCTGATGGTCTTTAATTAAGTTAGTGATTTAACTAATCTAACATTTGGTCAGAACATGACCATCCAGTATAGACAGAGTTAAATTTTTAATAATAATTTAGACTGTTAGGAGGAGGCCATTAAATATTTGTCATTAAATTGTTGGACTCTTTTCAGTCATGGAACCAGTATTTACTGAACACTTGCTTTAGGCATGTAACCATGCACTATAAAGCAAGCTTCCACTGTCCACACAGAGCTTGCACTTTATTTACTACGAAAAGCCATAAACAACTAAACAATAAAAAATAGCTCAATGTTTTGGTAAGTAACCAATTGGTGAGGTGGAAAATGACAATGCACTGACAGTTCCCTGCTTTAAATAAAATCTTTAGAGGAGCCATCCTTGTCAACTTGAGATTAGAGCTGATCTAAAGGACAGAAGAGATAAAAAGTAAAATAAAAGACAGAAAAGCCAAAGAAAATAAAGAAATGGAATCTGAAAAATACAAGGAAATGATCAACATAAGAGCAGGAAACTTCACAAACTAGAGAGGGAATGACCATTGAAAGCCACTCGGGTAGCAAAGAGGATGGGATATCAAAGGAAATAAAGGTCACTGCTCATGATAGCGTGGGAGGAGAAGGAAGAGATAGTGTTAGAGAGTTTTATTTCATAGCATAGAGTTTGATTTTAATTCTATCTCCAATAGAAATTGAGTGAAGTGTTTTAAGGAGGGAATGAGTGTGTAATTTCAGATTTTAAGAATGGTGACCTGTATTGGATTAGAGAAAGTCAACAGTCAAAAGAAAGAAATGAATCATCTGGAAATTTGTTTTTCTTCATCCAAAGACTCAATAATGTAGCCGAGAATCATTCAATAACAAGGTTCAGAAATAGGAAGCTGGAGGGTATTAATGCTTACATTCATACAGATGAGATCTCTTAATTTATTTTAGGAAATATAGAACTGGAATTGATATTTCATAGATATAAATTACAGCATAAGAAATTGTATATTCTCAAGTACCTTAACATATATTATCTTATCTGATAAACTGTGATGACTTTTAAAAGGCAAATAGTGATCTTCAGAAGTGAGAGTAAAGGTAAGACCTTGGAGATGAGAAGCAGTACATTATGGGAAAAGCAAGAAGAAGGAGAAATGCTATGTGCAATTAGTCTGGTCAGGAAAGAGATTGGTATAATGAATGGATTGAAAGGATTTTGTAGGAGGAAGTAAATTTGAAAGACAAGAGTGGCAGTCATTGTTATTTTTAGATTATTAATCTAAAGATTTAAAAATTATGTAACCTGTGCACATTTTTTATTTGTGTCTTGCATTTATAGAATTATGTTCTAGATATCCTGAAAGCACCATACCACACTAATCCCTTCTTGCACAAATTGAGGAAAGATATTCATGATCCAATATGCTTTATCTCAAGAAAGAACACAAGATTTTAAACCTATATTGTCAATATAGGAGTACAACTGACATGTGTCCCAAAAAACTGGGCAATCTAAAAAATTTGACTGTTCCACCAGTCTAGCCTCAATTCTTCTGAAGATTAACTCAATTTTATTGTCTTTTTTTCATCTAGCATTGTATCTTTAACCTACAATTTAAACTTCCTAAATGCAAAGTTTTCTAACACTAAAGCATTAGTAGTCCATTTTGTCCTACGATTTAACTTGAGAGTTATACAGCTCTAAATAAAACATGATTGTAAATACTTACAAATCCTTGAAAATTAACTGAATGAAACATGTAATTTATTATCTCCTTTCTTTCTTAGACAGAGATCTACATCAAAATTACCTCAGAGAAGAATAGATTCATAAAACAAATGTGTACTGCTGAGAAATAAATAAACTGAAACTTTCCATGAGTCAAATATGGCATTTCTTCTAATGTTTATAAAGAAACATAAATATTTGTACATTTTTATAAACCGTGGTATGTATATTTGAGGATTCTTTCAAAACAGTTTATGTAAAAGATAATAGAATTCAACAAAGTCCAAAGATAAGAAATTGAAATAAAGAAGGGTTCAAGGAAATGACTCAAAGGGAAAGATACAAAGATAGGCATTTGATTTTGGTTAAATGAGAGGAATGTTATAAAAATCTACCAAAATCTGAAAATGATACAGAGAGATCTTATTCTGAAAGCAACAAGAACTGGATTTTAATTCCAGCTCTAGAACCTACTAACTTGCGTAAACTTGAAATAATTCCAAATTTTCTTAGAGATTTTCTTTTCTAATTTGTAAAACTGAAGTTATAATACTTCACAAGCATTTGCGGAAAAATAGATTATATAAACGTTTTATAATAAGGTTCAACATCTAGAAGTTACTCAGCAAATATTGATCCATGTCTTCTTATATCCTGTCTCTAAATTGAAATTCTCCGTGATAAATACATTATTATGTAATACAAAACTCTTACATTTTGCCAGATATTATAGATAGAAAATATTACTACAGGTTAAATATTGAAGTGATTCATTGGTGCCCGTAAGTTGTAACTAATTGAAGTTGACATCAAGGAATAATTGTGCACCTTAACAATAAACTCTTTAGGATTACTACATTGATTAACTAATAGTAAAGTACAGCAAGATTTATGTTGTTAAAATCTTTGGTCATCATCTCTAGTCACTAGAGTGAATATTAAGAATGAATGTGAAGAATGTTCAAAGTTGTATTTACTATTGAAGATATTACCCATTTTTAGTGTAAGCACCCCTATTTTCCTACTACATAGCCTAGGTGTAAAGGTCACCTTGTTAAGGCAGTGGACAGATGGTGAAGGCTTGTAACACTGTTACTCTGCTAAACTTAGAGGAAATTGGAAGATGCCACTGATAGGTAAGATCCCTATATTCTGTTCACAGATAGCAAATGAGAAGTATTTGGGTAAGAGAAAAAAATTCCAAGTATATTATGTTAAGCCAATAACAATTCACCATTAAGTAATGAAAAATACATATCAAAAAGAGAAGTCTAGGAGAAAAGGAGTTATTTGTACATAGAAAATTCTCATAATAAATATTTAACTCAGTGTCTAACGTTGTCACCAAGGATCTCACTTTTTTGAATTATTGTATTTATTTAAGATCAGAATATATAAAGAATATATAACATTGGTGTTATTTGTAATTTACAGTTCAATTGCTAAAATGTCATTTCAGAGTATGTTAAATTTAAGATGTAGGCTTTTTGAAAATAAGATTTTCCTTGATGAAATACAAACAGGATTGAATTTGTTTTGTTAATTTAGTTTGTACATAATAGATTTAGAGACACAACATTGAATCTAGTGAAAAACATTTGTTATTAAATTTCACATGCCATTTTTCTTTATATTTTTCCTTAGCATTTAAAGAAAGTATAAAGAACATACAATCCTGTATTATTTTTTGCCTTTGTGTATTAGCAAGTAACCATCATTTCCCAAGGAAACATTGGTGAGCAGTCTCAGCTCATTCCTTCCCAAAATATTAAATAATTAATTATATCACCTACTTCACACTTTTGTCAAACCAATTCTGGGTGTTTTATGGCACTTACGTCATTGTGGGGAAAGATACACAAGCAAATAAATAAGTAAATAATGTCACGAGGTTGTGTGTATAAAAATGAAGCCACCAAATAAATAGAGAATGCTGAGTGGAGCTGCAACAGTTACATTAGGTAATATGGTTAGAGAAAGCCTCTCTGATAATATCACAATCGAGAAAAAGCCTGAATAAATAGGTAGGAGGGTGGATGGGAGTTTAACAGTTACCAACAGGCATGAGGAAAACAAATGAAAAAACTTTAGCTATGTGTTTGGTACCTTAGAAAAACAATAAAAGGGAGGAAAAGTAATTAAATGAATGACTCAGTTAACTGAACTATAGTGACAGAAAATCTCCGTAGCACTTAGTCCCCTTGTTTTTTGTTTGTTTGGTTGCTGTTATTGTTTTATTTTTTCCCCGAAATCTGATTTTCCCCAAGCCTCGCAAATCAATTCAGTATTTTTTTTAACAACTATTTACCGAAGATATATTGTTGTCATCTCCTTTATACACTAATAGTCTAGCATTAAAATACAGATATATATTTTCTTGCATAGCCAATCTTCCATTTAATTACCTTTAAAGGATTTTTAATGTCTTATTTATTCTCTTTCATTTAACGTTATTCTACAATGTGTGTAATTCGAGGGCTTTTCTCTTTTTTTTTGGCTTGCATTCATTCTAGTTTAACTCAATGGGCTGTGCTGAAGTTCTTAGTGGTTGTTTTTGGTTTCAGCTCCTTTTAAAAAACACACATATTTTACTCCTTCCTCTTCGAATATCAATTACACTAAGTTGTAAATTATGGAGGTTTCATTCACCACTCAATTTTTAGGGTATAGCTGTCAATTACCCTAATTTAAAAAAATCTTTTCTGTAACTCATTACCTTTGTATCCTCTGCTATTTCTCAATATCAACTATATGCAAAATACAGACAATGGTATTATTAGGTCTTATGTACCCTTCATCCACACTTTATTTTCTTTTTATGGACAATCTTCTTAAATTTCTAATTCTATCCGCATCACCCAACTACTTGTCAATATATTTTGAAGAAAATCCCAGAACTTACGTCATTTTAGATACAAACGTATTAATGTGCATTCAAAGAATAAGAGATCTTTCCCTTACGAGGTGAATGCCATATCATAATCAGACAAAAATTACAATAATTTCATAACATCACCAAGTATTCAATGGGTACTCAAATTTCCCTATCTAACTGATATTTCTCCAGGTTTGTTTGTTCGAATTAACACTCAAATAGGCTCTCTACCATACTGAGTTTTTGTTGATGCCCATATTTTAAATTCCTAAACCACTATTTTACACATGAACTGGAATGCTTGTTTTTTCTTGGGTGAGCTTTTGTTTCTTTTAGGCAGTGTTGAGTTTTCAAAATGATGTTTGGTTGCCTGCTCATCTTTGCTATGAGAATTTCTGATTGCATCTCTATCAATCAGTTGCAAATACTGATGCCAGGGATCAGCTGGTCTGTGCTGGTTTCTGAATGTCAGGTCTCCACATTCCTCCTAGACTTTACGTATAACCTAGAATACCTGCTCTGCTTCTCTTGCTTCCAAACCCCACCACCGGGGAGCGGGGGTGGGGGCAGAGGGACAGGGTTACAAAGATGCCTGTTTACTTTAGCTAGGACAAGTGGTGTAATGCAAAAGAAAAGGGCCAAATCATCTAGTGCTACTAATGCAGGCTCGCAATTGCCATGCTGACTATTACAAGAAGGACTTCCCTGGTTTTATTTTATCTTTAGAATCTGTGCTTGTAGCATGCTTAGGAGTGTCCCCATTTCCACAATTATATATTTGTACAAGTGTTAACATCTGACTTTCTCTGGCCGTTTTAAGCTCATCATCTTTCTACCTTTTCAATATTTCCAAAAGTTTATTTCCTGTTCATGATACACTGCAAGCAAAGTAATAGATATGCACACATAAATACAAAGATATAAGTTTCATAAATAGATATATGGACAGCTAATGTTACCTCACTTTCTCATTGTACAAAAAAAGCTAAACACATACATTTCCTCTAATATCAAGGAATTCGTGGTAGGATATGATGTAGGTAAGGTTGTTAAACTGACTGATAGATTCAATACATGGCCTATTTATTTCTAAACATAAATTAGGCTAAGTTGTGCTCTCTCCTTCTCCATACAGGTAGGTGGATAGATATACACATATGAGTAAACCATATATCTCTCTATACCTATCTATCTGTATATACATTATATACATAAATAAATGTAAACTATTTCTATCTATCTAGACGTATCTATTATATATATATGTATATGAAATCTTACATGGACAAGTAGATAGATATATCTGTAAGCAGATAACTATATCTAGGTAGATAGATATATTATAGTTTAGATAGATACATACAGTTTACAAATCTATAAATAGACATCTATAAATAGATATAAATGGATATCTAGTTCTACAGATTTCTACTAGATATATATATCTATATATAAATAAAGATAACTTTGTGTCTGTATATCTGTATCTATATATCAATAGATATAGAGTTTACACATTTATAGAGTTTTCTATAGATAACTATATATCGGTAACTCTGCATCTGTATATCTATATATACCTATCTATATATACATATATCTATCTATAAATACATATGTAATCTATAATATGTTTTGGATTTATATGCAGTTTTGGATTATGAATCTTAAACTGTCACTCTATCTCTGTCTTTTTCTCTATGTCTTTATCTGTCTCACTCAGAGAGATAGAGACAGAAATAGAAAATTTGAAATCAAAAACGGCAAATAAATCCAAATTGTATAATAGGCCAATAATTTATCTCATTTTATGTCACTTAACTATTTCTATTATTTAGATATGCATCAACCTTAAAATAGCTATGACCTAATGAGATGGAAATTGCTCAAGGTAGGAGATCTAGATCCTATTAACTTTGTGATTTTAGTAAGAGTATTGCTAGCTGTTCTTTAATAATGAGGTTAAAACTACATTTTTAATAAGAAGATTTCTAAGCATAGTAAAATGTTGTTATCCTTTATTCTAGTTTTAATTATTAGATATCATGGAAAGAATATTAAGAATTATGCACATAATTAATTGAAATAAATTAACTTAGTGTTCTAAAAATAAACTAACAGAGAGGTATATATGTAAATGTTAAGATATATGATCATGATTTCTATAATCATGTATTTCATAAAAATACAAATTTGAAGGCATTGAGAATATTGACATTAGAAAACAGATTGAAGAAAAAAGGCATGGTGCTACCTGTCCGCAACACACACTTTCACCAAATATCTAGAGGCCTGTTATATGAAAGCAAACTTTTTTTTCTTTGCCTTATAGAGCATAGTGAAAATTTTGTAGGGGTAGTTAGAGAGTACAGACATTGAATCATTAATCGTAAGTTGTTAAAAAGCAATACTGTCTACTAAAAAATAAGCAGTGCATTTCAGTTTTCATAATTATCCAAGCAGAGGCTAACTTATTCAAGCAGAGGCTAAAGAGATGACAATTTATTCACCTGTTTACTTAATTGTAGATAGAATTCATGATTTAAGAGAATGTGTGATAAATGAGTGAGCTAGTTTTCACTAATACTCCTTCCTGCTTTAAGGTACTTTCATTTTATATTGTTATATAATCAACAATATTGTTACATATTTATTTCACTATTTTATTAAATTACATATAATTCATATACTTACATATGAATTTTACTAGGCACAGGTTAGTATGAAAAACAGTTTACAGAAGGTTTGCATTAATTGAAAAATAACCTTTTGTCATACTTTTGTTTATTTCGCCTTACAAGCTTAGCCATTTAAAACATGATTTACCTGACAGTTGTTTCCTTCATTACAGACTTCCACTAATGGCTTTATTGCCTGTCTAATGGTCATTAAGTGAAAATGGCCGTCTGGAATAACACAGCTGGGGTTCACTTTACCAAGATTCTTTTTAACAGTTGGATATCTACATGATGTTCATACCCACTGTTCTTTCTCAATATTAGTGCCCCATAACTGTCTTTTACAGTGTAATTCATTTTCTTTCTTCATTTAACTCTGTTGAAGGAATCAAAAGGCTGAACCTGTAGTTGTACTAAGAAGGGGAGGGCAGATGATCTTGGTGAAAAGTAGAAACACCTTACTTTAGAGGTAGCATTAAGATGAGCTTCTATTGACTTGAGCTTAAAAATAAAAAACAAAAAAATATAGCATCTCAGTAGTGCCTTTCAAAGGCTCAGAATTATTGATTCAGATATAAATCCATGTTTAAAAATGCAAGCACATGTGGAATATAACTAGTGTTACCAACTGGTGTACTGTTTCCCATAATGCAAAATTTACTCTTGTGTTTATTTTTTTTATATGCTAAAATATTGAGATTCTTCCCCCCCAGTGTCCTGAAGCCCTCAATGTTCCTATATCTCTTTAAGGTATCTTATGTATGTGAAATATGGCTCTAAAATGCTAGATTTGGCCAACAACAACAAATCGTCCCCCCCCCCACCTTTTTCTTTTCTTTCTTTTCTTTCTTTCCTTTCTTTCTTTCTCTTTCTTTCTTTCTTTCTTTCTTTCTTTCTTTCTTTCTTTCTTTCTTTCTTTCTTTTTCTTTCTTTCTTTCTTTCTTTCTTTCTTTCTTTCTTTCTTTCTTTCTTTCTTTGTCTTTCTTTCTTTCTCTCTCTCTCTCTCCCTCCCTCCCTCCCTCCCTCCCTCCCTCCCTCTCTCTCTCTCTTTCTTTCTTTCTTTCTTTCTTTCTTTCTTTCTTTCTTTCTTTCTTTCTTTCTTTCTTTCTTTCTTTCTTTCTTTCTTTCTTTTTTGAGACAGAGTTTTGCTTTTGCTCTTGTTGCCCAGGCTGGAGTGCAGTGGCGCAGTCCAGGCTCACTGCAACCTCTGTCTCCCGAGTTCAAGCAATTCTCCTGCCTCAGCCTCCCAAGTAGCAGGGATTACAGGCATGCACCACCACACTTGACTAATTTTTTGTATTTAACAGAGACAGGATTTCACCATTTTGGTCAGTCTGGTCACAAACTCGTGACCTCAGATGATCCACCTGCCTCACCCTCCCAAAGTGCTGGGATTCAGGCGTGAGCCACCTTGCCGGGCCCACAAAAATCAATTCTTAGAGCTGTTCAGTTCATTATGTTTTGAAGAACAGATAAATTGTATACAACAATAATATTGGCATATGTTATAGTTATTTATTTTAAATGCATTGTGTTTTTCAACATAATAGTTTATTTGAAGGATTCGTATGTTGTTAACAGATTTCTTAAATATAATCACAATTGGATTATGAACTGTCAGATTAAAAATAATATTAGTGCTTGTATTTTTCAGTGTGTGTGTGTGTGTGTGTGTGTGTGTTATGTTTTCACTAATCGAAGAAGGTTGCCGATATTTCTTTCTTGGTCCTTGGATACACTCAGGTTTTCTTTCTAATACTACTTCCTCTATGCAGATATACTCAAACAGGTCCAGCAGCTTCCAGTCACTTCTCTCCCTTACCTTTGCTCCAGTTTCATCTTACATATTTTTTATATGCTTTCTATATTCCTATAATTAAATATAACTTTCCCCCGAATGCCTTTGACTGCTTCTTTTCTCCACATTACATACTTTTTACCACTTCCCTCGGTTCAGTTAATTCTCCTCAGTGTTTAGAGCTCAGCTCAGATATCCTTTTCTCATGGAGACATTCTCTGGCCAACCCAAACTAGATAATTTTCCCTTGCTGTATACTTTCAAACCTCCCTCTGCATTTCCTTCATAACACTTTTGCAAGTGTGTACAACTGCATTCTTGTTTTTATTTAATTTCCTTTCTCTGTCATGTTCTGTAAACTCAATGCAAGCTGAATCTGCCTATTTATTTCACTATACGACACCTTACTCCTAACAAAGTATTAAACAAAATAGGTGCCAAAATATCTGTTAAGCCATTGTGTGAATGTATAAATGAATAAAGATGTGTGAATACAGATATACTAGTCTAAACACGTTTTCATGGCACATACCTATATGTGTTCCAAATAAATAAGAAGGAGAATCACAATTGATCATTGCCAGAAGAAAAATCTGGTAAAACTTTTACTTTCCAGATATTTAAATGCCATTTATGTTAAAATTATTCGTTCACTTTTATAATCATTGAAAATACTTAGGGACATATTTGCTTATCACAGGTTTATTTTACTCTAAAAATATATTGCTCACTGGACTATTCACAATAGCAAAGACATGGAATCAACCTAAGTGTCTTTCATTGGGGGATTAAATAAAGAAAATGTGGTACATATACACCATGAAATACTACACAGCCATAGAAAATGACGAAATTATGATTTTTTTTTTTTTTTTTTTTTTGCAGCAACAGAGATGCAGCTGGAGGCCATTATCCTAAGTGAAATAATGCAGGAACAGAAAACCAAATACTGCTTATAAGTGAGAGCTAAACATTACTCATAGAAATAAAGATGGCAACAATAGACATTGGAGACTACTAGATGGGGAAGGGATGGATTAAAAGGGCTGAAAAACTAACTCTTCGGTACTATGCTCACCTCCTGGGTTACAGGATCATTCTTACCCTAAACCTTAGCATACACAATATACCCAGGTAACAAACTTGCACATGTACCCGTGAATCTAAAATAAAAGTTGAAAATTAAAAATATATGTATATTGCTCATTGAGATAGACTACATCTTGAGAGATTAGTTCTATGAATATAACATGAACCCTAAGTTGTGTGATTGAGAGAATTATACACATTTATAGACCTTCATTTTAGATAACATGTTAAGTAATTCTATAATGAACATTTGACAATGCAACCTCTTAATATAAATGGGCATATTAGTCAAGGTAGGCTGTCTGCACCTTATTAACTTAACAATGAAAGTCTTTCTCTCTCTCTCTCTCTCTCTCTCTCTCTCTCTCTATATATATATATATATATATATATATATATATATATATTTTTTTTTTTTTTTTTTCCCCCACACAAAGTCCAACGTGGAAGTGTCTGGCACCTCTTTCCTAAATGTGGCTCTGTCACCTAAGTGGATTACATTGTTATGGAAGCCACTTGTGGCTTCTAAAAGTTGTGGCCTCTAAAATCTCTATAGCCAGGGTTAGGACTAATATTCAACGCTTAAACTATCATTGCATTGATCAGTAATCAATCACCTCGTTGTGCCTCATTTCTGTAGAGCTAGGAGAGGCAGTGTATGGGTGTATCAGAAATAGGTGAAGGTGGCTGGGCACGAAGGCTCACGCCTGTAATCCTAGCACTTTGTGGGGCTGAGACAGAAGGACTACCTGAAGCCAGAACTTCTAGAACAGCCTGGGTAACATAGTGAACCCGTGTCCACAAAAAGTAAAAAAAAATAAAATTAAAAAATTACCCAGATGTGGTGGTGTCCTCCTGTAATCCTAGCTACTTGGGAAGCTGAAGTGGGAAGATTGCTTGAACCTAGGAGCTTGAAGCTGCGGTGAGTTATGATCATGCCACTTAAACAGTGAAACAGTGAAAAAAATAGCATAAAGGAATATGTACTGTAATATTTAAGTGTTGGATTTTAGTAACGAGAAGTTTCTGGGGTTAACTGTGTTTCCCCACAAAGATACATTTACTTCCTAATGCCGTGTACCTGTGAAGGTAACAATATTTTGAAATTAGGTCTTTGCAGATATAATTAGTTAAGATGAGGTCCTAATAATTTGCGGTAGGTCCCAATTCCATATGACTGCTATTCTTACAAGAAGCGCAAACAGAAACACAGAAAAACGCCTTGAAAAAATACAGACATAGGAAGAGATGACCACATGAGAGTAGAGGCAGAGACTGGAGTTGTGCTGCTACAGCCAAGGAATGCTCGGGTCTTCCAGCCACTAGAAGAGTCAGGGAGATGCTTCCCTAGAGAATTAGAAAATACATGGTACTGCTCACATCTTCATTCTGGACTTCTAGCCTCCACAACTACCACTATGAGACAATAGATTTATGTTGTTTTAAGCCACCCACTTTCTGGCACTGTGTTATGGCAGTCCTCTAAGGCGAGAACAATATAGAAAGTCAGTCATATCCTTCCAGAAATTAAACAAGCTGGAATCACATTTTACTTATTGGCCTAGTAAATTTATTTGCTGTTCTCAATATTTCTAGAAAAATATTGGGTTGTTGTGTTTTATTTTATTTTATTTTTGTCTTATAATGAAAAGGATAAAGAATCAACTAAATAATAGGATTTTTCTCATTTGAGAATATCACTTACTAACAGGAGCTTACATATTTGAATGGACCAACAGGTAAATAACAGGTACCTGTAGGCCATCCATATTATCAAACTAAGTGTAAGTTACAAAACATAGAAGATATACTTAGGGTTCAGGCAATAAAGATTCAGAGAAGAGCAATTGCAATCTTTCTCCCATGCACAGAAAACTGAGTGAAGCGTTTTATATTTCAGTTTGTGTTTAGTGGTGATAGCAAGCTGATCAAAGAATGGAACATTGATGCCTCAGTATTATAGGAGACATAATCTTCATAGCACTAAATGCTTCACAGGCAGGTACAGAATTGGGTGCACATCTTGTGGTGGCCAGCAGCTTGCCTTCACAGAAAGGATACTCATTGAGCAAAACTCCATGCACTGGTTCCATGCCAGGGAAGGACTCCAACTACCTGGAGGATAGCAAAGGTCATCCCAAAGCCAGCCAATGAGAAGAGAAATCTAAACACGTCTACTCAGTGCAACTTCCTATGGGAATTGCCAAGGAAAACACGATAAAGGCAAGCACTGGATGCAACAATGTGTTTCCTCCATAGAGAAGAGACAGAGCTAGATTAGCTCCAGTGGCATGCCTCAGTCCACCATGGCTAGTGGGTGCCCTTGGAAAGCAACACAGGGAAACTGGCTTACATCTACCAGAATGGAAGGACTACAACCTGTTCCCCATAGAGTCGGAAGTACCAAAATCTGGGGCATACCTGAGAGTCATTGACATACATGCTTAGCCTGGATAAAGGAGGCGCACACTTTGAGCCTGAAATGGGAAAAGATATCCCTACACAGATTATAAGCCCAGCACAGGCTGTGTGGACTCTTGTTTTCTTGGGATAGGAGTGTTTCAGGCCCAGTCAGTGCCCGTTCCTGTTCTTATGTGGCTGAGCAGAAGTCAAAGACTGCAAGGAGGAGACTACCTATCCCAACAATCATAAACTTGGGTTCTGAACAGCGGTTGCAAGTCCACCCAATCCACTTTTCCTCAATTTCCTTTTCCTTGCCTGACTTTTTCTTTATCATCATTTTGAGTATTCCAGAAACCCATTATAAGTCATTACTTCACTGCACTCACAAGGCCCCTAAGGGGAGAACTTGCCCCTTCTTTTTTGGGCCCCTATGTGACATGTCAGATCTTCAGTTCAGGTTTGTCAATACTATTTCTCCACTTCTTTTATAAGCTACTAATCCAGTTTCCATGACACCAAACTCCTCATCCTATTTCATTGACCATATGGCTACTGTTCTCATTAATTATTGTGTCTTTTACTTAATATTTCTCTATCCCTTTTTAATTTTATCTTCTCACTATACACTCCCTTTTTTGATAAACTATTCCTATGGTGTACTCGGCCATCTTAATTATGATAATGTCCAGATTTCTATTTCTAATATCACCTTCTTCCTTGAGTATGGACTCATGCTTCTGCTTCCTACTGGGAAGTTCTGATGACATCTATAATTTACGTGGGTCGATATTGAACTTTTTTTTCTTACTTCCCTTTCCCTTAATAACAGCATTTTTTATCTATGTACAAATTACATGATAGGAAATCCAGGGCAGAATTATCTTGGTGACACTCCTGGGTGTCCCACCTATTCACTATTAAGATTCTTTTGCCACTTATTTTTTTATCATGAATTTATAGTGACTACCCAGATATATAGTACAAGACATAAAATTGAATCATTTTTCTAAAAAACAAAACAAACAAAACTACCAGTGGTAAAAAGATGATTTTCAAATACGGCATTTCAGACCATTAAAATAAAAATTTTACACAAATTAAATTAACGATATTTATCTGAGCAAGAACAATTGATAAATTAGGCCACACTCAAAAACAGAACAGATGCAGAGAGTTCTGCTGAGCAGCGTGAACAGTGGGCTTTTAGACATCAAACACAGAAGCAAATTAGAAAATCCTCTGATTGGTTACAGTTAGGTGTCTGCCTTATTTGGTAGTGCAAAGAGGCATTTGTTTTGAGGGAGAAAGTCTGATCAGTTGGTTGCCTGTGATTGGCTGAAGCTCAGTTGTATATAATTCGTAGAAACCTGGCTATTTGTTATGAAATAATATTCTCCTAAGTTAGATTTTGGTTTGTTTTCGTACTAATTTAGGTTGCAGTTCGTTGTATAGCAACTCAAAGTACAGAGATGGCCTCAGACATTAACTGAGGTCTCTTATTTTTTAATTTAATAATACAAAAACAGTCCTCCAAGATCCAAATATACATTTTAAAATTCTACATAAGTTCACCACATCATATCCAAATTTTGTCCTACTTTTTTGCCTTTTATATTAATATTTGTAATATAAATTTTTATAATATTAAGTATAATTACTTCATTTAATAGTATTCACTTAATGGTACTCATGCCACGCACTTGCCCAAGCTAAATCTTACAGTTATTCCAATTCTTACAATTTTAAAATCTCCTCATATTCAGCAAATCATCAAGACCACTAGCTGGAGAATTCCCTTACAGACCTAGACCTCCCAACTCTAGACTCATATGAGAGAGAGAGAAAGTTTTGCTTTTCTCAAGACACAGTTCTTTTGAGTGCTTCTTTTACTTTCAGCCAAACTTAGCTCTAGTTAATAGGTTTTAACATACACTTAAACCAATTATTATATTAAAAGTATTGAGTAAAATTATTTCAACTTACAACAATATAAAATATACATTTTGTAGGGAAATGAACAGAACTAATTAAAACTTCAGAACCACAAGACTATTTTACTAGATTTTGTTCAGTTTAATAGAAGGGTATTCCACATCACAGACAAGATTCCAGTGTTTAGTTGCTATACTGGCCAGAAGGAGGATCCCTTCTGAGATGTGATCACTGTCAGGAAAGACTTAGCACATGAGAGAGATCTGCAGTTCCACTACCAATCATTCAAAGTTCCTTGAAGATCAACAATTTCATCAAGAAAGACTTGTTCTTCAAAATTTAGAATATCCAGAACTTTTCTTACATAACAGCCTATAAACTTCCGTATAAAGCAACAATGATTAATAGTCACTGGTTTATTTCTTTAAAAATCTTATCAAACAATTTTAAAATTCAGTGAAATCGCTCCTTAATGCAATTAAGATGTCTAACAACTTTAAGTAGTTATCTTAACACTTCTGTATCTCCAGGGACAAATTGTTATATTCATGGCTAGATTTTGTAGCAAGAGCAACAGTTTATCTATGTGAAACACCTCTTATTGGTTCAGCTTATCTCAGTATGTTATTTCTATGCTATGCTGATATTTGCTGTGAAGGCACTGATACATTTTAAAAGATATTCTCCTTTCAGATGGGTCCTTCTAGTTTGGCAGAGCTAAATGGACTTCGTTATTTATCTTTCATCTGACAAAATGGAAAAGATTAGGTGAACTGACATGATCAGGTTTTGTTTGTAGTATACTATTTTGATTTGAATTATTACAGATAATTTACATTTCTAAATGCATCTCTAATTCCAAAATGAAGAACTACTGTACTTCAGCAATGCTATTGTTTTTCTGGCTCTGGATCATTTTAAAGCAGGTTTAATAATGCCCTGAGAATTAACTCAACTGTGATAATTGCTGTGAGATTTGCAATTAAATATTATAAAATAACTACTTAATACT
>NW_027327118.1:0-20996 GCF_047675955.1 Chlorocebus sabaeus | reverse complement strand
CCAATTCCACAAGAACAGCCTTAGCGAAAGGCTTCTTGAAGGGAAAGATGTAACTCTGTGAGATGAATTAACAGAACACAGAGCAGTTTCTCAGAAAGCTTCTTTCCAGTTTGGAACGGAAGATATTTCCTTTTTCACCATAGCCCTCTATGGGCTTCCAAATATCCCTTTGCCAATTCCACAAGAACAGCCTTAGCGAAAGGCTTCTTGAAGGGAAAGATGTAACTCTGTGAGATGAATTAACAGAACACAGAGCAGTTTCTCAGAAAGCTTCTTTCCAGTTTTCAACGGAAGATATTTCCTTTTTCACCATAGCCCTCTATGGGCTTCCAAATATCCCTTTGCCAATTCCACAAGAACAGCCTTAGCGAAAGGCTTCTTGAAGGGAAAGATGTAACTCTGTGAGATGAATTAACAGAACACAGAGCAGTTTCTCAGAAAGCTTCTTTCCAGTTTTGAACGGAAGATATTTCCTTTTTCACCATAGCCCTCTATGGGCTTCCAAATATCCCTTTGCCAATTCCACAAGAACAGCCTTAGCGAAAGGCTTCTTGAAGGGAAAGATGTAACTCTGTGAGATGAATTCACAGAACACAGAGCAGTTTCTCAGAAAGCTTCTTTCCAGTTTTGAACGGAAGATATTTCCTTTTTCACCAGAGCCCTCTATGGGCTTCCAAATATCCCTTTGCCAATTCCACAAGAACAGCCTTAGCGAAAGGCTTCTTGAAGGGAAAGATGTAACTCTGTGAGATGAATTAACAGAACACAGAGCAGTTTCTCAGAAAGCTTCTTTCCAGTTTTGAACGGAAGATATTTCCTTTTTCACCATAGCCCTCTATGGGCTTCCAAATATCCCTTTGCCAATTCCACAAGAACAGCCTTAGCGAAAGGCTTCTTGAAGGGAAAGATGTAACTCTGTGAGATGAATTAACAGAACACAGAGCAGTTTCTCAGAAAGCTTCTTTCCAGTTTTGAACGGAAGATATTTCCTTTTTCACCATAGCCCTCTATGGGCTTCCAAATATCCCTTTGCCAATTCCACAAGAACAGCCTTAGCGAAAGGCTTCTTGAAGGGAAAGATGTAACTCTGTGAGATGAATTAACAGAACACAGAGCAGTTTCTCAGAAAGCTTCTTTCCAGTTTTGAACGGAAGATATTTCCTTTTTCACCATAGCCCTCTATGGGCTTCCAAATATCCCTTTGCCAATTCCACAAGAACAGCCTTAGCGAAAGGCTTCTTGAAGGGAAAGTTGTAACTCTGTGAGATGAATTAACAGAACACAGAGCAGTTTCTCAGAAAGCTTCTTTCCAGTTTTGAACGGAAGATATTTCCTTTTTCACCAGAGCCCTCTATGGGCTTCCAAATATCCCTTTGCCAATTCCACAAGAACAGCCTTAGCGAAAGGCTTCTTGAAGGGAAAGATGTAACTCTGTGAGATGAATTAACAGAACACAGAGCAGTTTCTCAGAAAGCTTCTTTCCAGTTTTGAACGGAAGATATTTCCTTTTTCACCATAGCCCTCTATGGGCTTCCAAATATCCCTTTGCCAATTCCACAAGAACAGCCTTAGCGAAAGGCTTCTTGAAGGGAAAGATGTAACTCTGTGAGATGAATTAACAGAACACAGAGCAGTTTCTCAGAAAGCTTCTTTCCAGTTTGGAACGGAAGATATTTCCTTTTTCACCATAGCCCTCTATGGGCTTCCAAATATCCCTTTGCCAATTCCACAAGAACAGCCTTAGCGAAAGGCTTCTTGAAGGGAAAGATGTAACTCTGTGAGATGAATTAACAGAACACAGAGCAGTTTCTCAGAAAGCTTCTTTCCAGTTTTGAACGGAAGATATTTCCTTTTTCACCATAGCCCTCTATGGGCTTCCAAATATCCCTTTGCCAATTCCACAAGAACAGCCTTAGCGAAAGGCTTCTTGAAGGGAAAGATGTAACTCTGTGAGATGAATTAACAGAACACAGAGCAGTTTCTCAGAAAGCTTCTTTCCAGTTTTGAACGGAAGATATTTCCTTTTTCACCATAGCCCTCTATGGGCTTCCAAATATCCCTTTGCCAATTCCACAAGAACAGCCTTAGCGAAAGGCTTCTTGAAGGGAAAGATGTAACTCTGTGAGATGAATTCACAGAACACAGAGCAGTTTCTCAGAAAGCTTCTTTCCAGTTTTGAACGGAATATATTTCCTTTTTCACCAGAGCCCTCTATGGGCTTCCAAATATCCCTTTGCCAATTCCACAAGAACAGCCTTAGCGAAAGGCTTCTTGAAGGGAAAGATGTAACTCTGTGAGATGAATTAACAGAACACAGAGCAGTTTCTCAGAAAGCTTCTTTCCAGTTTTGAACGGAAGATATTTCCTTTTTCACCATAGCCCTCTATGGGCTTCCAAATATCCCTTTGCCAATTCCACAAGAACAGCCTTAGCGAAAGGCTTCTTGAAGGGAAAGATGTAACTCTGTGAGATGAATTAACAGAACACAGAGCAGTTTCTCAGAAAGCTTCTTTCCAGTTTGGAACGGAAGATATTTCCTTTTTCACCATAGCCCTCTATGGGCTTCCAAATATCCCTTTGCCAATTCCACAAGAACAGCCTTAGCGAAAGGCTTCTTGAAGGGAAAGATGTAACTCTGTGAGATGAATTCACAGAACACAGAGCAGTTTCTCAGAAAGCTTCTTTCCAGTTTTGAACGGAAGATATTTCCTTTTTCACCAGAGCCCTCTATGGGCTTCCAAATATCCCTTTGCCAATTCCACAAGAACAGCCTTAGCGAAAGGCTTCTTGAAGGGAAAGATGTAACTCTGTGAGATGAATTAACAGAACACAGAGCAGTTTCTCAGAAAGCTTCTTTCCAGTTTTGAACGGAAGATATTTCCTTTTTCACCATAGCCCTCTATGGGCTTCCAAATATCCCTTTGCCAATTCCACAAGAACAGCCTTAGCGAAAGGCTTCTTGAAGGGAAAGATGTAACTCTGTGAGATGAATTAACAGAACACAGAGCAGTTTCTCAGAAAGCTTCTTTCCAGTTTGGAACGGAAGATATTTCCTTTTTCACCATAGCCCTCTATGGGCTTCCAAATATCCCTTTGCCAATTCCACAAGAACAGCCTTAGCGAAAGGCTTCTTGAAGGGAAAGATGTAACTCTGTGAGATGAATTAACAGAACACAGAGCAGTTTCTCAGAAAGCTTCTTTCCAGTTTTGAACGGAAGATATTTCCTTTTTCACCATAGCCCTCTATGGGCTTCCAAATATCCCTTTGCCAATTCCACAAGAACAGCCTTAGCGAAAGGCTTCTTGAAGGGAAAGATGTAACTCTGTGAGATGAATTAACAGAACACAGAGCAGTTTCTCAGAAAGCTTCTTTCCAGTTTTGAACGGAAGATATTTCCTTTTTCACCATAGCCCTCTATGGGCTTCCAAATATCCCTTTGCCAATTCCACAAGAACAGCCTTAGCGAAAGGCTTCTTGAAGGGAAAGATGTAACTCTGTGAGATAAATTCACAGAACACAGAGCAGTTTCTCAGAAAGCTTCTTTCCAGTTTTGAACGGAAGATATTTCCTTTTTCACCAGAGCCCTCTATGGGCTTCCAAATATCCCTTTGCCAATTCCACAAGAACAGCCTTAGCGAAAGGCTTCTTGAAGGGAAAGATGTAACTCTGTGAGATGAATTAACAGAACACAGAGCAGTTTCTCAGAAAGCTTCTTTCCAGTTTTGAACGGAAGATATTTCCTTTTTCACCATAGCCCTCTATGGGCTTCCAAATATCCCTTTGCCAATTCCACAAGAACAGCCTTAGCGAAAGGCTTCTTGAAGGGAAAGATGTAACTCTGTGAGATGAATTAACAGAACACAGAGCAGTTTCTCAGAAAGCTTCTTTCCAGTTTTGAACGGAAGATATTTCCTTTTTCACCATAGCCCTCTATGGGCTTCCAAATATCCCTTTGCCAATTCCACAAGAACAGCCTTAGCGAAAGGCTTCTTGAAGGGAAACATGTAACTCTGTGAGATGAATTAACAGAACACAGAGCAGTTTCTCAGAAAGCTTCTTTCCAGTTTTGAACGGAAGATATTTCCTTTTTCACCATAGCCCTCTATGGGCTTCCAAATATCCCTTTGCCAATTCCACAAGAACAGCCTTAGCGAAAGGCTTCTTGAAGGGAAAGATGTAACTCTGTGAGATGAATTAACAGAACACAGAGCAGTTTCTCAGAAAGCTTCTTTCCAGTTTTGAACGGAAGATATTTCCTTTTTCACCATAGCCCTCTATGGGCTTCCAAATATCCCTTTGCCAATTCCACAAGAACAGCCTTAGCGAAAGGCTTCTTGAAGGGAAAGATGTAACTCTGTGAGATGAATTAACAGAACACAGAGCAGTTTCTCAGCAAGCTTCTTTCCAGTTTTGAACGGAAGATATTTCCTTTTTCACCATAGCCCTCTATGGGCTTCCAAATATCCCTTTGCCAATTCCACAAGAACAGCCTTAGCGAAAGGCTTCTTGAAGGGAAAGATGTAACTCTGTGAGATGAATTAACAGAACACAGAGCAGTTTCTCAGAAAGCTTCTTTCCAGTTTTGAACGGAAGATATTTCCTTTTTCACCAGAGCCCTCTATGGGCTTCCAAATATCCCTTTGCCAATTCCACAAGAACAGCCTTAGCGAAAGGCTTCTTGAAGGGAAAGATGTAACTCTGTGAGATGAATTAACAGAACACAGAGCAGTTTCTCAGAAAGCTTCTTTCCAGTTTTGAACGGAAGATATTTCCTTTTTCACCAGAGCCCTCTATGGGCTTCCAAATATCCCTTTGCCAATTCCACAAGAACAGCCTTAGCGAAAGGCTTCTTGAAGGGAAAGATGTAACTCTGTGAGATGAATTAACAGAACACAGAGCAGTTTCTCAGAAAGCTTCTTTCCAGTTTTGAACGGAAGATATTTCCTTTTTCACCATAGCCCTCTATGGGCTTCCAAATATCCCTTTGCCAATTCCACAAGAACAGCCTTAGCGAAAGGCTTCTTGAAGGGAAAGATGTAACTCTGTGAGATGAATTAACAGAACACAGAGCAGTTTCTCAGAAAGCTTCTTTCCAGTTTTGAACGGAAGATATTTCCTTTTTCACCATAGCCCTCTATGGGCTTCCAAATATCCCTTTGCCAATTCCACAAGAACAGCCTTAGCGAAAGGCTTCTTGAAGGGAAAGATGTAACTCTGTGAGATGAATTAACAGAACACAGAGCAGTTTCTCAGAAAGCTTCTTTCCAGTTTTGAACGGAAGATATTTCCTTTTTCACCATAGCCCTCTATGGGCTTCCAAATATCCCTTTGCCAATTCCACAAGAACAGCCTTAGCGAAAGGCTTCTTGAAGGGAAAGATGTAACTCTGTGAGATGAATTAACAGAACACAGAGCAGTTTCTCAGAAAGCTTCTTTCCAGTTTTGAACGGAAGATATTTCCTTTTTCACCATAGCCCTCTATGGGCTTCCAAATATCCCTTTGCCAACTCCACAAGAACAGCCTTAGCGAAAGGCTTCTTGAAGGGAAAGATGTAACTCTGTGAGATGAATTAACAGAACACAGAGCAGTTTCTCAGAAAGCTTCTTTCCAGTTTTGAACGGAAGATATTTCCTTTTTCACCATAGCCCTCTATGGGCTTCCAAATATCCCTTTGCCAATTCCACAAGAACAGCCTTAGCGAAAGGCTTCTTGAAGGGAAAGATGTAACTCTGTGAGATGAATTAACAGAACACAGAGCAGTTTCTCAGAAAGCTTCTTTCCAGTTTTGAACGGAAGATATTTCCTTTTTCACCATAGCCCTCTATGGGCTTCCAAATATCCCTTTGCCAATTCCACAAGAACAGCCTTAGCGAAAGGCTTCTTGAAGGGAAAGATGTAACTCTGTGAGATGAATTAACAGAACACAGAGCAGTTTCTCAGAAAGCTTCTTTCCAGTTTTGAACGGAAGATATTTCCTTTTTCACCATAGCCCTCTATGGGCTTCCAAATATCCCTTTGCCAATTCCACAAGAACAGCCTTAGAGAAAGGCTTCTTGAAGGGAAAGATGTAACTCTGTGAGATGAATTAACAGAACACAGAGCAGTTTCTCAGAAAGCTTCTTTCCAGTTTTGAACGGAAGATATTTCCTTTTTCACCATAGCCCTCTATGGGCTTCCAAATATCCCTTTGCCAATTCCACAAGAACAGCCTTAGCGAAAGGCTTCTTGAAGGGAAAGATGTAACTCTGTGAGATGAATTAACAGAACACAGAGCAGTTTCTCAGAGAGCTTCTTTCCAGTTTTGAACGGAAGATATTTCCTTTTTCACCATAGCCCTCTATGGGCTTCCAAATATCCCTTTGCCAATTCCACAAGAACAGCCTTAGCGAAAGGCTTCTTGAAGGGAAAGATGTAACTCTGTGAGATGAATTAACAGAACACAGAGCAGTTTCTCAGCAAGCTTCTTTCCAGTTTTGAACGGAAGATATTTCCTTTTTCACCATAGCCCTCTATGGGCTTCCAAATATCCCTTTGCCAATTCCACAAGAACAGCCTTAGCGAAAGGCTTCTTGAAGGGAAAGATGTAACTCTGTGAGATGAATTAACAGAACACAGAGCAGTTTCTCAGAAAGCTTCTTTCCAGTTTTGAACGGAAGATATTTCCTTTTTCACCATAGCCCTCTATGGGCTTCCAAATATCCCTTTGCCAATTCCACAAGAACAGCCTTAGCGAAAGGCTTCTTGAAGGGAAAGATGTAACTCTGTGAGATGAATTAACAGAACACAGAGCAGTTTCTCAGAAAGCTTCTTTCCAGTTTTGAACGGAAGATATTTCCTTTTTCACCATAGCCCTCTATGGGCTTCCAAATATCCCTTTGCCAATTCCACAAGAACAGCCTTAGCGAAAGGCTTCTTGAAGGGAAAGATGTAACTCTGTGAGATGAATTAACAGAACACAGAGCAGTTTCTCAGAAAGCTTCTTTCCAGTTTTGAACGGAAGATATTTCCTTTTTCACCATAGCCCTCTATGGGCTTCCAAATATCCCTTTGCCAATTCCACAAGAACAGCCTTAGCGAAAGGCTTCTTGAAGGGAAAGATGTAACTCTGTGAGATGAATTAACAGAACACAGAGCAGTTTCTCAGAAAGCTTCTTTCCAGTTTTGAACGGAAGATATTTCCTTTTTCACCATAGCCCTCTATGGGCTTCCAAATATCCCTTTGCCAATTCCACAAGAACAGCCTTAGCGAAAGGCTTCTTGAAGGGAAAGATGTAACTCTGTGAGATGAATTAACAGAACACAGAGCAGTTTCTCAGAAAGCTTCTTTCCAGTTTTGAACGGAAGATATTTCCTTTTTCACCATAGCCCTCTATGGGCTTCCAAAAATCCCTTTGCCAATTCCACAAGAACAGCCTTAGCGAAAGGCTTCTTGAAGGGAAAGATGTAACTCTGTGAGATGAATTAACAGAACACAGAGCAGTTTCTCAGAAAGCTTCTTTCCAGTTTTGAACGGAAGATATTTCCTTTTTCACCATAGCCCTCTATGGGCTTCCAAATATCCCTTTGCCAATTCCACAAGAACAGCCTTAGCGAAAGGCTTCTTGAAGGGAAAGATGTAACTCTGTGAGATGAATTAACAGAACACAGAGCAGTTTCTCAGAAAGCTTCTTTCCAGTTTTGAACGGAAGATATTTCCTTTTTCACCAGAGCCCTCTATGGGCTTCCAAATATCCCTTTGCCAATTCCACAAGAACAGCCTTAGCGAAAGGCTTCTTGAAGGGAAAGATGTAACTCTGTGAGATGAATTAACAGAACACAGAGCAGTTTCTCAGAAAGCTTCTTTCCAGTTTTGAACGGAAGATATTTCCTTTTTCACCAGAGCCCTCTATGGGCTTCCAAATATCCCTTTGCCAATTCCACAAGAACAGCCTTAGCGAAAGGCTTCTTGAAGGGAAAGATGTAACTCTGTGAGATGAATTAACAGAACACAGAGCAGTTTCTCAGAAAGCTTCTTTCCAGTTTTGAACGGAAGATATTTCCTTTTTCACCATAGCCCTCTATGGGCTTCCAAATATCCCTTTGCCAATTCCACAAGAACAGCCTTAGCGAAAGGCTTCTTGAAGGGAAAGATGTAACTCTGTGAGATGAATTAACAGAACACAGAGCAGTTTCTCAGAAAGCTTCTTTCCAGTTTTGAACGGAAGATATTTCCTTTTTCACCGTAGCCCTCTATGGGCTTCCAAATATCCCTTTGCCAATTCCACAAGAACAGCCTTAGCGAAAGGCTTCTTGAAGGGAAAGATGTAACTCTGTGAGATGAATTAACAGAACACAGAGCAGTTTCTCAGAAAGCTTCTTTCCAGTTTCGAACGGAAGATATTTCCTTTTTCACCATAGCCCTCTATGGGCTTCCAAATATCCCTTTGCCAATTCCACAAGAACAGCCTTAGCGAAAGGCTTCTTGAAGGGAAAGATGTAACTCTGTGAGATGAATTAACAGAACACAGAGCAGTTTCTCAGAAAGCTTCTTTCCAGTTTTGAACGGAAGATATTTCCTTTTTCACCATAGCCCTCTATGGGCTTCCAAATATCCCTTTGCCAATTCCACAAGAACAGCCTTAGCGAAAGGCTTCTTGAAGGGAAAGATGTAACTCTGTGAGATGAATTAACAGAACACAGAGCAGTTTCTCAGAAAGCTTCTTTCCAGTTTTGAACGGAAGATATTTCCTTTTTCACCATAGCCCTCTATGGGCTTCCAAATATCCCTTTGCCAATTCCACAAGAACAGCCTTAGCGAAAGGCTTCTTGAAGGGAAAGATGTAACTCTGTGAGATGAATTAACAGAACACAGAGCAGTTTCTCAGAAAGCTTCTTTCCAGTTTTGAACGGAAGATATTTCCTTTTTCACCATAGCCCTCTATGGGCTTCCAAATATCCCTTTGCCAAGTCCACAAGAACAGCCTTAGCGAAAGGCTTCTTGAAGGGAAAGATGTAACTCTGTGAGATGAATTAACAGAACACAGAGCAGTTTCTCAGAAAGCTTCTTTCCAGTTTTGAACGGAAGATATTTCCTTTTTCACCATAGCCCTCTATGGGCTTCCAAATATCCCTTTGCCAATTCCACAAGAACAGCCTTAGCGAAAGGCTTCTTGAAGGGAAAGATGTAACTCTGTGAGATGAATTAACAGAACACAGAGCAGTTTCTCAGCAAGCTTCTTTCCAGTTTTGAACGGAAGATATTTCCTTTTTCACCATAGCCCTCTATGGGCTTCCAAATATCCCTTTGCCAATTCCACAAGAACAGCCTTAGCGAAAGGCTTCTTGAAGGGAAAGATGTAACTCTGTGAGATGAATTAACAGAACACAGGGCAGTTTCTCAGAAAGCTTCTTTCCAGCTTTGAACGGAAGATATTTCCTTTTTCACCATAGCCCTCTATGGGCTTCCAAATATCACTTTGCCAATTCCACAAGAACAGCCTTAGCGAAAGGCTTCTTGAAGGGAAAGATGTAACTCTGTGAGATGAATTAACAGAACACAGAGCAGTTTCTCAGAAAGCTTCTTTCCAGTTTTGAACGGAAGATATTTCCTTTTTCACCATAGCTCTCTAAGGGCTTCCAAATATCCCTTTGCCAATTCCACAAGAACAGCCTTAGCGAAAGGCTTCTTGAAGGGAAAGATGTAACTCTGTGAGATGAATTAACAGAACACAGAGCAGTTTCTCAGAAAGCTTCTTTCCAGTTTTGAACGGAAGATATTTCCTTTTTCACCATAGCCCTCTATGGGCTTCCAAATATCCCTTTGCCAATTCCACAAGAACAGCCTTAGCGAAAGGCTTCTTGAAGGGAAAGATGTAACTCTGTGAGATGAATTAACAGAACACAGAGCAGTTTCTCAGAAAGCTTCTTTCCAGTTTTGAACGGAAGATATTTCCTTTTTCACCAGAGCCCTCTATGGGCTTCCAAATATCCCTTTGCCAATTCCACAAGAACAGCCTTAGCGAAAGGCTTCTTGAAGGGAAAGATGTAACTCTGTGAGATGAATTAACAGAACACAGAGCAGTTTCTCAGAAAGCTTCTTTCCAGTTTTGAACGGAAGATATTTCCTTTTTCACCAGAGCCCTCTATGGGCTTCCAAATATCCCTTTGCCAATTCCACAAGAACAGCCTTAGCGAAAGGCTTCTTGAAGGGAAAGATGTAACTCTGTGAGATGAATTAACAGAACACAGAGCAGTTTCTCAGAAAGCTTCTTTCCAGTTTTGAACGGAAGATATTTCCTTTTTCACCATAGCCCTCTATGGGCTTCCAAATATCCCTTTGCCAATTCCACAAGAACAGCCTTAGCGAAAGGCTTCTTGAAGGGAAAGATGTAACTCTGTGAGATGAATTAACAGAACACAGAGCAGTTTCTCAGAAAGCTTCTTTCCAGTTTTGAACGGAAGATATTTCCTTTTTCACCGTAGCCCTCTATGGGCTTCCAAATATCCCTTTGCCAATTCCACAAGAACAGCCTTAGCGAAAGGCTTCTTGAAGGGAAAGATGTAACTCTGTGAGATGAATTAACAGAACACAGAGCAGTTTCTCAGAAAGCTTCTTTCCAATTTTGAACGGAAGATATTTCCTTTTTCACCATAGCCCTCTATGGGCTTCCAAATATCCCTTTGCCAATTCCACAAGAACAGCCTTAGCGAAAGGCTTCTTGAAGGGAAAGATGTAACTCTGTGAGATGAATTAACAGAACACAGAGCAGTTTCTCAGAAAGCTTCTTTCCAGTTTTGAACGGAAGATATTTCCTTTTTCACCATAGCCCTCTATGGGCTTCCAAATATCCCTTTGCCAATTCCACAAGAACAGCCTTAGCGAAAGGCTTCTTGAAGGGAAAGATGTAACTCTGTGAGATGAATTAACAGAACACAGAGCAGTTTCTCAGAAAGCTTCTTTCCAGTTTTGAACGGAAGATATTTCCTTTTTCACCATAGCCCTCTATGGGCTTCCAAATATCCCTTTGCCAATTCCACAAGAACAGCCTTAGCGAAAGGCTTCTTGAAGGGAAAGATGTAACTCTGTGAGATGAATTAACAGAACACAGAGCAGTTTCTCAGAAAGCTTCTTTCCAGTTTTGAACGGAAGATATTTCCTTTTTCACCATAGCCCTCTATGGGCTTCCAAATATCCCTTTGCCAACTCCACAAGAACAGCCTTAGCGAAAGGCTTCTTGAAGGGAAAGATGTAACTCTGTGAGATGAATTAACAGAACACAGAGCAGTTTCTCAGCAAGCTTCTTTCCAGTTTTGAACGGAAGATATTTCCTTTTTCACCATAGCCCTCTATGGGCTTCCAAATATCCCTTTGCCAATTCCACAAGAACAGCCTTAGCGAAAGGCTTCTTGAAGGGAAAGATGTAACTCTGTGAGATGAATTAACAGAACACAGAGCAGTTTCTCAGAAAGCTTCTTTCCAGTTTTGAACGGAAGATATTTCCTTTTTCACCATAGCCCTCTATGGGCTTCCAAATATCCCTTTGCCAATTCCACAAGAACAGCCTTAGCGAAAGGCTTCTTGAAGGGAAAGATGTAACTCTGTGAGATGAATTAACAGAACACAGAGCAGTTTCTCAGAAAGCTTCTTTCCAGTTTTGAACGGAAGATATTTCCTTTTTCACCATAGCCCTCTATGGGCTTCCAAATATCCCTTTGCCAATTCCACAAGAACAGCCTTAGCGAAAGGCTTCTTGAAGGGAAAGATGTAACTCTGTGAGATGAATTAACAGAACACAGAGCAGTTTCTCAGAAAGCTTCTTTCCAGTTTTGAACGGAAGATATTTCCTTTTTCACCATAGCCCTCTATGGGCTTCCAAATATCCCTTTGCCAATTCCACAAGAACAGCCTTAGCGAAAGGCTTCTTGAAGGGAAAGATGTAACTCTGTGAGATGAATTAACAGAACACAGAGCAGTTTCTCAGAAAGCTTCTTTCCAGTTTTGAACGGAAGATATTTCCTTTTTCACCATAGCCCTCTATGGGCTTCCAAATATCCCTTTGCCAATTCCACAAGAACAGCCTTAGCGAAAGGCTTCTTGAAGGGAAAGATGTAACTCTGTGAGATGAATTAACAGAACACAGAGCAGTTTCTCAGAAAGCTTCTTTCCAGTTTTGAACGGAAGATATTTCCTTTTTCACCATAGCCCTCTATGGGCTTCCAAATATCCCTTTGCCAATTCCACAAGAACAGCCTTAGCGAAAGGCTTCTTGAAGGGAAAGATGTAACTCTGTGAGATGAATTAACAGAACACAGAGCAGTTTCTCAGAAAGCTTCTTTCCAGTTTTGAACGGAAGATATTTCCTTTTTCACCATAGCCCTCTATGGGCTTCCAAATATCCCTTTGCCAATTCCACAAGAACAGCCTTAGCGAAAGGCTTCTTGAAGGGAAAGATGTAACTCTGTGAGATGAATTAACAGAACACAGAGCAGTTTCTCAGAAAGCTTCTTTCCAGTTTTGAACGGAAGATATTTCCTTTTTCACCATAGCCCTCTATGGGCTTCCAAATATCCCTTTGCCAATTCCACAAGAACAGCCTTAGCGAAAGGCTTCTTGAAGGGAAAGATGTAACTCTGTGAGATGAATTAACAGAACACAGAGCAGTTTCTCAGAAAGCTTCTTTCCAGTTTTGAACGGAAGATATTTCCTTTTTCACCATAGCCCTCTATGGGCTTCCAAATATCCCTTTGCCAATTCCACAAGAACAGCCTTAGCGAAAGGCTTCTTGAAGGGAAAGATGTAACTCTGTGAGATGAATTAACAGAACACAGAGCAGTTTCTCAGAAAGCTTCTTTCCAGTTTTGAACGGAAGATATTTCCTTTTTCACCATAGCCCTCTATGGGCTTCCAAATATCCCTTTGCCAATTCCACAAGAACAGCCTTAGCGAAAGGCTTCTTGAAGGGAAAGATGTAACTCTGTGAGATGAATTCACAGAACACAGAGCAGTTTCTCAGAAAGCTTCTTTCCAGTTTTGAACGGAAGATATTTCCTTTTTCACCAGAGCCCTCTATGGGCTTCCAAATATCCCTTTGCCAATTCCACAAGAACAGCCTTAGCGAAAGGCTTCTTGAAGGGAAAGATGTAACTCTGTGAGATGAATTAACAGAACACAGAGCAGTTTCTCAGAAAGCTTCTTTCCAGTTTTGAACGGAAGATATTTCCTTTTTCACCATAGCCCTCTATGGGCTTCCAAATATCCCTTTGCCAATTCCACAAGAACAGCCTTAGCGAAAGGCTTCTTGAAGGGAAAGATGTAACTCTGTGAGATGAATTAACAGAACACAGAGCAGTTTCTCAGAAAGCTTCTTTCCAGTTTTGAACGGAAGATATTTCCTTTTTCACCGTAGCCCTCTATGGGCTTCCAAATATCCCTTTGCCAATTCCACAAGAACAGCCTTAGCGAAAGGCTTCTTGAAGGGAAAGATGTAACTCTGTGAGATGAATTAACAGAACACAGAGCAGTTTCTCAGAAAGCTTCTTTCCAGTTTTGAACGGAAGATATTTCCTTTTTCACCATAGCCCTCTATGGGCTTCCAAATATCCCTTTGCCAATTCCACAAGAACAGCCTTAGCGAAAGGCTTCTTGAAGGGAAAGATGTAACTCTGTGAGATGAATTAACAGAACACAGAGCAGTTTCTCAGAAAGCTTCTTTCCAGTTTTGAACGGAAGATATTTCCTTTTTCACCCTAGCCCTCTATGGGCTTCCAAATATCCCTTTGCCAATTCCACAAGAACAGCCTTAGCGAAAGGCTTCTTGAAGGGAAAGATGTAACTCTGTGAGATGAATTAACAGAACACAGAGCAGTTTCTCAGAAAGCTTCTTTCCAGTTTTGAACGGAAGATATTTCCTTTTTCACCATAGCCCTCTATGGGCTTCCAAATATCCCTTTGCCAATTCCACAAGAACAGCCTTAGCGAAAGGTTTCTTGAAGGGAAAGATGTAACTCTGTGAGATGAATTAACAGAACACAGAGCAGTTTCTCAGAAAGCTTCTTTCCAGTTTTGAACGGAAGATATTTCCTTTTTCACCATAGCCCTCTATGGGCTTCCAAATATCCCTTTGCCAATTCCACAAGAACAGCCTTAGCGAAAGGCTTCTTGAAGGGAAAGATGTAACTCTGTGAGATGAATTAACAGAACACAGAGCAGTTTCTCAGAAAGCTTCTTTCCAGTTTTGAACGGAAGATATTTCCTTTTTCACCGTAGCCCTCTATGGGCTTCCAAATATCCCTTTGCCAACTCCACAAGAACAGCCTTAGCGAAAGGCTTCTTGAAGGGAAAGATGTAACTCTGTGAGATGAATTAACAGAACACAGAGCAGTTTCTCAGAAAGCTTCTTTCCAGTTTTGAACGGAAGATATTTCCTTTTTCACCATAGCCCTCTATGGGCTTCCAAATATCCCTTTGCCAATTCCACAAGAACAGCCTTAGCGAAAGGCTTCTTGAAGGGAAAGATGTAACTCTGTGAGATGAATTCACAGAACACAGAGCAGTTTCTCAGAAAGCTTCTTTCCAGTTTTGAACGGAAGATATTTCCTTTTTCACCAGAGCCCTCTATGGGCTTCCAAATATCCCTTTGCCAATTCCACAAGAACAGCCTTAGCGAAAGGCTTCTTGAAGGGAAAGATGTAACTCTGTGAGATGAATTAACAGAACACAGAGCAGTTTCTCAGAAAGCTTCTTTCCAGTTTTGAACGGAAGATATTTCCTTTTTCACCATAGCCCTCTATGGGCTTCCAAATATCCCTTTGCCAATTCCACAAGAACAGCCTTAGCGAAAGGCTTCTTGAAGGGAAAGATGTAACTCTGTGAGATGAATTAACAGAACACAGAGCAGTTTCTCAGAAAGCTTCTTTCCAGTTTGGAACGGAAGATATTTCCTTTTTCACCATAGCCCTCTATGGGCTTCCAAATATCCCTTTGCCAATTCCACAAGAACAGCCTTAGCGAAAGGCTTCTTGAAGGGAAAGATGTAACTCTGTGAGATGAATTAACAGAACACAGAGCAGTTTCTCAGAAAGCTTCTTTCCAGTTTTGAACGGAAGATATTTCCTTTTTCACCATAGCCCTCTATGGGCTTCCAAATATCCCTTTGCCAATTCCACAAGAACAGCCTTAGCGAAAGGCTTCTTGAAGGGAAAGATGTAACTCTGTGAGATGAATTAACAGAACACAGAGCAGTTTCTCAGAAAGCTTCTTTCCAGTTTTGAACGGAAGATATTTCCTTTTTCACCATAGCCCTCTATGGGCTTCCAAATATCCCTTTGCCAATTCCACAAGAACAGCCTTAGCGAAAGGCTTCTTGAAGGGAAAGATGTAACTCTGTGAGATGAATTCACAGAACACAGAGCAGTTTCTCAGAAAGCTTCTTTCCAGTTTTGAACGGAAGATATTTCCTTTTTCACCAGAGCCCTCTATGGGCTTCCAAATATCCCTTTGCCAATTCCACAAGAACAGCCTTAGCGAAAGGCTTCTTGAAGGGAAAGATGTAACTCTGTGAGATGAATTAACAGAACACAGAGCAGTTTCTCAGAAAGCTTCTTTCCAGTTTTGAACGGAAGATATTTCCTTTTTCACCATAGCCCTCTATGGGCTTCCAAATATCCCTTTGCCAATTCCACAAGAACAGCCTTAGCGAAAGGCTTCTTGAAGGGAAAGATGTAACTCTGTGAGATGAATTAACAGAACACAGAGCAGTTTCTCAGAAAGCTTCTTTCCAGTTTTGAACGGAAGATATTTCCTTTTTCACCATAGCCCTCTATGGGCTTCCAAATATCCCTTTGCCAATTCCACAAGAACAGCCTTAGCGAAAGGCTTCTTGAAGGGAAAGATGTAACTCTGTGAGATGAATTAACAGAACACAGAGCAGTTTCTCAGAAAGCTTCTTTCCAGTTTTGAACGGAAGATATTTCCTTTTTCACCATAGCCCTCTATGGGCTTCCAAATATCCCTTTGCCAATTCCACAAGAACAGCCTTAGCGAAAGGCTTCTTGAAGGGAAAGTTGTAACTCTGTGAGATGAATTAACAGAACACAGAGCAGTTTCTCAGAAAGCTTCTTTCCAGTTTTGAACGGAAGATATTTCCTTTTTCACCAGAGCCCTCTATGGGCTTCCAAATATCCCTTTGCCAATTCCACAAGAACAGCCTTAGCGAAAGGCTTCTTGAAGGGAAAGATGTAACTCTGTGAGATGAATTAACAGAACACAGAGCAGTTTCTCAGAAAGCTTCTTTCCAGTTTTGAACGGAAGATATTTCCTTTTTCACCATAGCCCTCTATGGGCTTCCAAATATCCCTTTGCCAATTCCACAAGAACAGCCTTAGCGAAAGGCTTCTTGAAGGGAAAGATGTAACTCTGTGAGATGAATTAACAGAACACAGAGCAGTTTCTCAGAAAGCTTCTTTCCAGTTTGGAACGGAAGATATTTCCTTTTTCACCATAGCCCTCTATGGGCTTCCAAATATCCCTTTGCCAATTCCACAAGAACAGCCTTAGCGAAAGGCTTCTTGAAGGGAAAGATGTAACTCTGTGAGATGAATTAACAGAACACAGAGCAGTTTCTCAGAAAGCTTCTTTCCAGTTTTGAACGGAAGATATTTCCTTTTTCACCATAGCCCTCTATGGGCTTCCAAATATCCCTTTGCCAATTCCACAAGAACAGCCTTAGCGAAAGGCTTCTTGAAGGGAAAGATGTAACTCTGTGAGATGAATTAACAGAACACAGAGCAGTTTCTCAGAAAGCTTCTTTCCAGTTTTGAACGGAAGATATTTCCTTTTTCACCATAGCCCTCTATGGGCTTCCAAATATCCCTTTGCCAATTCCACAAGAACAGCCTTAGCGAAAGGCTTCTTGAAGGGAAAGATGTAACTCTGTGAGATGAATTCACAGAACACAGAGCAGTTTCTCAGAAAGCTTCTTTCCAGTTTTGAACGGAAGATATTTCCTTTTTCACCAGAGCCCTCTATGGGCTTCCAAATATCCCTTTGCCAATTCCACAAGAACAGCCTTAGCGAAAGGCTTCTTGAAGGGAAAGATGTAACTCTGTGAGATGAATTCACAGAACACAGAGCAGTTTCTCAGAAAGCTTCTTTCCAGTTTTGAACGGAAGATATTTCCTTTTTCACCATAGCCCTCTATGGGCTTCCAAATATCCCTTTGCCAATTCCACAAGAACAGCCTTAGCGAAAGGCTTCTTGAAGGGAAAGATGTAACTCTGTGAGATGAATTAACAGAACACAGAGCAGTTTCTCAGAAAGCTTCTTTCCAGTTTGGAACGGAAGATATTTCCTTTTTCACCATAGCCCTCTATGGGCTTCCAAATATCCCTTTGCCAATTCCACAAGAACAGCCTTAGCGAAAGGCTTCTTGAAGGGAAAGATGTAACTCTGTGAGATGAATTCACAGAACACAGAGCAGTTTCTCAGAAAGCTTCTTTCCAGTTTTGAACGGAAGATATTTCCTTTTTCACCAGAGCCCTCTATGGGCTTCCAAATATCCCTTTGCCAATTCCACAAGAACAGCCTTAGCGAAAGGCTTCTTGAAGGGAAAGATGTAACTCTGTGAGATGAATTAACAGAACACAGAGCAGTTTCTCAGAAAGCTTCTTTCCAGTTTTGAACGGAAGATATTTCCTTTTTCACCATAGCCCTCTATGGGCTTCCAAATATCCCTTTGCCAATTCCACAAGAACAGCCTTAGCGAAAGGCTTCTTGAAGGGAAAGATGTAACTCTGTGAGATGAATTAACAGAACACAGAGCAGTTTCTCAGAAAGCTTCTTTCCAGTTTGGAACGGAAGATATTTCCTTTTTCACCATAGCCCTCTATTATGGGCTTCCAAATATCCCTTTGCCAATTCCACAAGAACAGCCTTAGCGAAAGGCTTCTTGAAGGGAAAGATGTAACTCTGTGAGATGAATTAACAGAACACAGAGCAGTTTCTCAGAAAGCTTCTTTCCAGTTTTGAACGGAAGATATTTCCTTTTTCACCATAGCCCTCTATGGGCTTCCAAATATCCCTTTGCCAATTCCACAAGAACAGCCTTAGCGAAAGGCTTCTTGAAGGGAAAGATGTAACTCTGTGAGATGAATTAACAGAACACAGAGCAGTTTCTCAGCAAGCTTCTTTCCAGTTTTGAACGGAAGATATTTCCTTTTTCACCATAGCCCTCTATGGGCTTCCAAATATCCCTTTGCCAATTCCACAAGAACAGCCTTAGCGAAAGGCTTCTTGAAGGGAAAGATGTAACTCTGTGAGATGAATTAACAGAACACAGAGCAGTTTCTCAGAAAGCTTCTTTCCAGTTTTGAACGGAAGATATTTCCTTTTTCACCAGAGCCCTCTATGGGCTTCCAAATATCCCTTTGCCAATTCCACAAGAACAGCCTTAGCGAAAGGCTTCTTGAAGGGAAAGATGTAACTCTGTGAGATGAATTAACAGAACACAGAGCAGTTTCTCAGAAAGCTTCTTTCCAGTTTTGAACGGAAGATATTTCCTTTTTCACCATAGCCCTCTATGGGCTTCCAAATATCCCTTTGCCAATTCCACAAGAACAGCCTTAGCGAAAGGCTTCTTGAAGGGAAAGATGTAACTCTGTGAGATGAATTAACAGAACACAGAGCAGTTTCTCAGAAAGCTTCTTTCCAGTTTTGAACGGAAGATATTTCCTTTTTCACCATAGCCCTCTATGGGCTTCCAAATATCCCTTTGCCAATTCCACAAGAACAGCCTTAGCGAAAGGCTTCTTGAAGGGAAAGATGTAACTCTGTGAGATGAATTAACAGAACACAGAGCAGTTTCTCAGAAAGCTTCTTTCCAGTTTTGAACGGAAGATATTTCCTTTTTCACCATAGCCCTCTATGGGCTTCCAAAAATCCCTTTGCCAATTCCACAAGAACAGCCTTAGCGAAAGGCTTCTTGAAGGGAAAGATGTAACTCTGTGAGATGAATTAACAGAACACAGAGCAGTTTCTCAGAAAGCTTCTTTCCAGTTTTGAACGGAAGATATTTCCTTTTTCACCATAGCCCTCTATGGGCTTCCAAATATCCCTTTGCCAATTCCACAAGAACAGCCTTAGCGAAAGGCTTCTTGAAGGGAAAGATGTAACTCTGTGAGATGAATTAACAGAACACAGAGCAGTTTCTCAGAAAGCTTCTTTCCAGTTTTGAACGGAAGATATTTCCTTTTTCACCAGAGCCCTCTATGGGCTTCCAAATATCCCTTTGCCAATTCCACAAGAACAGCCTTAGCGAAAGGCTTCTTGAAGGGAAAGATGTAACTCTGTGAGATGAATTAACAGAACACAGAGCAGTTTCTCAGAAAGCTTCTTTCCAGTTTTGAACGGAAGATATTTCCTTTTTCACCAGAGCCCTCTATGGGCTTCCAAATATCCCTTTGCCAATTCCACAAGAACAGCCTTAGCGAAAGGCTTCTTGAAGGGAAAGATGTAACTCTGTGAGATGAATTAACAGAACACAGAGCAGTTTCTCAGAAAGCTTCTTTCCAGTTTTGAACGGAAGATATTTCCTTTTTCACCATAGCCCTCTATGGGCTTCCAAATATCCCTTTGCCAATTCCACAAGAACAGCCTTAGCGAAAGGCTTCTTGAAGGGAAAGATGTAACTCTGTGAGATGAATTAACAGAACACAGAGCAGTTTCTCAGAAAGCTTCTTTCCAGTTTTGAACGGAAGATATTTCCTTTTTCACCGTAGCCCTCTATGGGCTTCCAAATATCCCTTTGCCAATTCCACAAGAACAGCCTTAGCGAAAGGCTTCTTGAAGGGAAAGATGTAACTCTGTGAGATGAATTAACAGAACACAGAGCAGTTTCTCAGAAAGCTTCTTTCCAGTTTCGAACGGAAGATATTTCCTTTTTCACCATAGCCCTCTATGGGCTTCCAAATATCCCTTTGCCAATTCCACAAGAACAGCCTTAGCGAAAGGCTTCTTGAAGGGAAAGATGTAACTCTGTGAGATGAATTAACAGAACACAGAGCAGTTTCTCAGAAAGCTTCTTTCCAGTTTTGAACGGAAGATATTTCCTTTTTCACCATAGCCCTCTATGGGCTTCCAAATATCCCTTTGCCAATTCCACAAGAACAGCCTTAGCGAAAGGCTTCTTGAAGGGAAAGATGTAACTCTGTGAGATGAATTAACAGAACACAGAGCAGTTTCTCAGAAAGCTTCTTTCCAGTTTTGAACGGAAGATATTTCCTTTTTCACCATAGCCCTCTATGGGCTTCCCAAATATCCCTTTGCCAATTCCACAAGAACAGCCTTAGCGAAAGGCTTCTTGAAGGGAAAGATGTAACTCTGTGAGATGAATTAACAGAACACAGAGCAGTTTCTCAGAAAGCTTCTTTCCAGTTTTGAACGGAAGATATTTCCTTTTTCACCATAGCCCTCTATGGGCTTCCAAATATCCCTTTGCCAAGTCCACAAGAACAGCCTTAGCGAAAGGCTTCTTGAAGGGAAAGATGTAACTCTGTGAGATGAATTAACAGAACACAGAGCAGTTTCTCAGAAAGCTTCTTTCCAGTTTTGAACGGAAGATATTTCCTTTTTCACCATAGCCCTCTATGGGCTTCCAAATATCCCTTTGCCAATTCCACAAGAACAGCCTTAGCGAAAGGCTTCTTGAAGGGAAAGATGTAACTCTGTGAGATGAATTAACAGAACACAGAGCAGTTTCTCAGCAAGCTTCTTTCCAGTTTTGAACGGAAGATATTTCCTTTTTCACCATAGCCCTCTATGGGCTTCCAAATATCCCTTTGCCAATTCCACAAGAACAGCCTTAGCGAAAGGCTTCTTGAAGGGAAAGATGTAACTCTGTGAGATGAATTAACAGAACACAGGGCAGTTTCTCAGAAAGCTTCTTTCCAGTTTTGAACGGAAGATATTTCCTTTTTTCACCATAGCCCTCTATGGGCTTCCAAATATCCCTTTGCCAATTC
>NW_027327117.1:0-21009 GCF_047675955.1 Chlorocebus sabaeus | reverse complement strand
CAGCGGAGTGCACGCTCAGGTGAGCATACACTCAGGGGAGTGCACACTCAGGGGAGTCCTCACTCAAAAGAGTGCGAACTCAGGGATGTGAAATCTCAGGGTAGCACACACTCAGGGGATTGCACACTCAGGGGAGTCCTCACTCAGGAGAGTGAGAACTCAGAGGAGTGCACACTCAGGGGAGTGCTCATTCAGGGGAGTACGCATTCAGGGGAGTGCTCACTCAGACGAGTGCACACTTAGGGGGAATGCACACTCAGGGAGGCGCTCACAAAGCGGAGTGCCCACTCAAGTGAGCACTCACTCAGGGGAGTGCACACTCAGGGGATCAAAACGGACCAGACCGGCTTAAACCGGTTTTGACCGGCTCAAAGCGGACCAGACCGGCCCAAACGGATCAAACCGGACCAGACCGGCTCACACCGGCACAAACTGGACCAGACCAGCTTAGACAGGATTTGACTGGCTCAAACCAAAGCAGAGAGGCTCAAACAGGATCAAAACGGACCAGACCGGCTGTTAGACCAGCTGAAACATGTTTTGACCGGCTCAAACCGGAGAAGATCGGCTCAAACCGGACTCAAACTGGAGCAGAACGGATTAAACCGGTGTTGACCGGCTCAAACCTGACTCAAACTGGACCAGACCGGCTCAAAGCGGTGTTGACCGGGTCAAACCGGACTCAATGCAGACCAGACCAGCTCATACAGGCTTTGAACGGCTCAAACCACACCCTACCAGCTCAAACGAATCAAACTGGACCAGACCGGGTTAAACCGGATCAAACCGGACCAGACCAGCTGAAACCGGTTTTGACCGGCGCAAATCGGATGAGAGCAACACAAACCGTACTTGACCAGCTCAAACCAGACTCAAACAGGACCACACCGGCTCAAACCAGTTTTGAACGGCTCAAACCCGACCAGACCGTCTGAAACCAGACCAGACAGGCTCAAACCGGTTTTGACTGGCTCAAACCCTACCAGACCGGCTGAAATGGGACGAGACAGCCTCATATCGGTTTTGACTGGCTCAAATCGGACCAGAATGGCACAAACCTGTTTTGACCATATTAGACTAGCTCAAACCGGTTTTTAGCGGCTCAAATCGCACCACACCAGCTCAAAACGGTTTTGACCAGCTCCAAATGGAATCAAACCATTTTTGACCGTCACAAACCGGACCAGACCGCCTCAAACCTGTTTTGATCGGCTCAAACCGACACAAAACGTACCAGTCCGGCTCAAACTGGACTCAAAGCGGACTAGACCGGCTCTAACAGGTTATGACTGGCTCAAACCGGATCAAACCGGACCAGACTGTCTCAAACTGGTGTTTTCCGGCTCAAACCGCACTCAAACTGGAACAGACTGTCTCAGACCGGTTTGGACCAGCTCAAATCGGACCAGAGCAGCACAAACCGAATTTGACCAGCTTAAAGCAGACTCAAACAGGACCACACCGGCTCAAACTGGTTTTGACCGGCTCAAACCCGACCAACCAGCTGAAACAGGACGAGACCGCCTCAAACCGGTTTTGACCGACTCAAAACCATCCAGACCGGATAAAACTGGACCAGATCAGCTCAAACCGGCACAAACCAGACCAGACCGGCTCAAACTGGTTTTGACCATCTCAAAACAGACCAGATCAGCTTGAACCTGCTCAACCGAACCAGACCGGCACAGAAAGGCTAAAACCAGGCCAAACCGGCTCAATCAAGACCACACCAGCTCAAACCGGTTTTGACCGGATGAGACCGGCTCAACCGGATCAAACCGAAAAGACCAGCCCAGACAGGCTAAAACCAGGCCAAATCGGCTCAAACCGTTTTGACCGGCTCAAACCAGACCAGACCGGCTCAAACCGGTTTTGACCGCTCAAACCAGACCAGAGTAGCTCAAACCGAATTTGACCGGATGAGACAGGATAAAACCAGAGCAGACCGGCTCAAACCGGATGAAACCGCACCAGACCGGCCCAGAACAGCTGAAGCCAGAGTAAACCGCACCAGACCGACCCAGACCGGCCAAAACCGAGCCACAAACCGGTTTTGACTGCTCAAACAAGATCAGACCGGCTCAAACCGGTTTTGACCGGCTCAAACCAGACCAGACTGTCTCAAAACGGACCAGACCGGGTCAAACCGGTTTTGACCGGATGACACCGGATCAAACCGGCCAGACTGTCTCACACCGGATCAAACCGGACCAGACAGGCCCTGACCAGCTCAAACCAGACCAGATTGGCTCATACCAGATCAAACCTCACCAGACCGCCTAAAACGGAGCCAAACCAGCTCAAACTTGTTTTGACCGGCTCAATCCAGACCATACCGGGTCGAACCTGTTTTGACCGGCTCAAACCAGACCTGACCGGCTCAAACCCGTTTTGACTGCATTAGATCGGATCAAACGGACCAGACCTTCCTAAACCGGATCATACTGGACCAGACGAGCACAGACGCGCTCAAACCGACTCAAACCAAACCTGACCGACCCAGACAGGCTAAAACCGGGCCAAACCGGCTCAATTAGGTTTTGACCGTCTCAAACAAGACCAGACTGGCTCAAACAAGACCAGACGGGCTCAATCCGGTTTTGACCGGATGACGTCGGATCAAACTGGACCAGACCGGCTCACACCTGATCAAACCGACCAGACAGGCCCAGACCTTCTGAAACCGGATCAAAAGAGACCAGACAGGCCCAGACCAGCTAAAACCGGGCCAGACCGGCTCAAACCTGTCTTCACCGGCTCAAACCAGACCAAACAGGTTCAAACCGGTTTTGACTGTCTCAATCCGGTTTTGACCGGCTCAAACCGGTTTTGTCCATTTCAAACCACACCAGACCCGCGCAAACCGGTTTTGACCGGCTGAAACCGGTTTTCACCAGATGAGACCAGGTCAAACCGCACCAGATGGGCCCAGACGGGCTAAAACCGACTCAAACTGGACCAGACCGGCCCAGGCCGGCTAAAACCGGGGCACAAACCGGTTTTGACCGGCTCAAACCAGACCAGACCGGCTCAAACCGGACCAGACTGGCTCAAACCAGACCAGACCGGATCAAACCGGACCTGACCGGCACAAAATGGTTTTGACCAGATGACACCAGACCAAACCGGACCAGACCGGCTCACACCAGAACAAACCGGACCAGACAGGCCCGGACCGGCTAAAATCGGGCCAGACCGGCTCAAACCGGTTTTGACCAGCTCAAACCAGACCAGACCGGTTCAAACCGGTTTTCACTGGGTCAATCCGGTTTTGACCGGCTGACACCGGTTTAGACCGGATCAAACCACTCCAGACTGGCAAAAACCGGTTTTCATTGGCTCAAACCGGGTCTGACCTGAGTAGACCGGATCAAACCAGACGAGACCAGCTCAGACAGTCTCAAATCGGTTTTGACTGACTTCAAGCAGACCAAACCGGCTTGAACTGGTTTTGACCGGCTGAAACCAGACCAGACCGACTCAAACCAGTCCAGATCAGCTGAAAATGGTTTTGACCAGCTCAAACCGGTTTTGACCTGCTCAAACCACACCAGACCGGCTGAAACCGGTTTTTCAAGGCTCAAACCGGTTTTGACCGGCTCAAACCAGACCAGACCGGTTCAATCCGGTTTTGACTGGCTCAAACCAGACCAGATCAGCTCAAACCGGACCAGACCGGTGGAAACTGGTTTTGACCGGATGACACCAGATCAAACCGGACCAGACAGGCTCACACCGGATCAAACCGGACCAGACAGGCCCAGACCAGCTGAAACCGGAACCAACCGGACCAGACCAGTCCAGACAAGCTAAAACCGGGCCAGACCGGCTCAAACCGGTTTTGACAAGCTCAAACCAGACCAGACCGGCTCAAACCAGACCAGACCGGTTCAAATCCGGTTTTGAACGGCTTAAACTGGTTTTGAACAGCTCGAACCGGTTTTGACCGGCTCAAACCACACCAGACCGTCTCAAACCGGTTTTGACCAGCTGAAATCGATTTTGACCGGATGGGACCAGATCAAACCGGACCACACGAGCCCAGACCGGCTAAAACCGGATCAAACCGGACCAGACCGGTCCAGACCACCTACAACCGGTCCAACCCGGCTCAAACCTATTTTGACCAGCTCAAACCAGACCAGACCGACTTGAACCTGTTTTGACCGGCTCAAACCAGACCTAACCAGCTCAAACCGGTTTTGATCAGATTAGACCGGATCAAACTGTACCAGACCTTCTCAAACCAGATCATACCGGACCAGACCAGCACAAACCATCTCAAACCGGCTCAAATCGATCCAGACCGGCTCAGACAGGCTAAAACCGGGCCAAACCGGCTCAATCAGGTTTTGACTGGGTCAAACCAGACCAGACCGTCGCAAACCCGACCACACTGCCTCAAACCGGTTTTGATCGGCTGAAACTAGAAGAGACTGGCTCAAACCGGATGAAAACTCACCAGACCAGCCCAGAACAGCTGAAGCCGGAGCAAACCGGACCAGACGGGGCCCGATCGGCTAAAAGTGGGCCACAAACCTGTTTTGACCGGCTCAAACCACACCAGACCGGCTGAAACCGGTTTTGACCAGCCTGAGCCGGTTTTGACCGGATCAAACCAGACCAGACCGGCTCAAACCAGACCAGACCGGCTCAAATCGGTTTTGACCGGATGACACCAGATCAAACAGGACCAGACCGGCTCACACCGGATCAAACCAGACAAGACAGGTCCAGAAAGGCTGAAACCGGATCAAACCGGACCAGACCGGCCCAGACTGGCTAAAACCAGGCCAGACTGTCTCAAAACCGTTTTGACCGGCTCAAACCAGATCAGACCGGTTCAAAGCAGTTTTGATTGGCTCAATCCGATTTTGACCGGATCAAACCACTTTTGACCGGCTCAAACCACTCCAGACCGGCTCAAACCGGTTTTCACCGGCTCAAACCGGTTTTGACCTGATTAGACCGGATCAAACCGGACCAGACAAACTCAGAGAGGCTCGAATCGGTTTTGACTGGCTTCAAACAGACAAAACCGGCTCAAACCGGTTTTGAGCGGCTCGAACCGCTTTTGACCGGCTCATACCAGACCAGACCAGTTCAATCCGATTTTGACCATCTCAAACCGATTTTGACTGGATGAGAACGGATCAAACTGGACCAAACGGGCCCAGACCGGCTAAAACAGGATCATTCTGGACCAGACCGGCCCTGACCGCCTAAAACCAGGCCAAACCCGCTCAAACCTGTTTTGACCTGCTCAAACCAGACCAGAATGTCTCAAACCGGTTTTGACCATCAAAAACCGGACGAGACCGGTTCAAACCCGATCAAACAGGACCAGACCGGCTAAAACCTCTTTTGACCGTATTAGACTGGCTCAAACCAGTTTTTAGTGGCTCAAATCGCACCAGACCGGCTCAAACCAGATTTGACCGGCTCCAAGCGGACTCAAACCGGTTTTGACCGGCACAAACCGGACCAGACCACCTCAAACGTGTTTTGACAGGCTCAAACCGGATGCAAAACGTACCAGACCGGCTCAAAGCGGACTCAAACCGGATTTGACCGGCTAAAATCGGTTTTGATCGGCTCAAACCGGACAAGGACCAAACTGGCTCAAAGTGGACTCAAAGCAGACCAGACCGTCTCAAACCCATTTTGACTGGCTCAAACCCGACCAGACCAGCTGAAACCGGACGAGACCGGCACAAACCGGCTTGGACCGGCTCAAACCAGACCAGACTGGCTCAACCAGATCAAAGCGGACCATACCAGCTCAAACCGGATCAAACCGGACCGGAACCGCTGAAACCTGATCAAAACGGACCAGACCGCCTCAATCCGGTTTTGACCGGGTCAAATTGGACCAGACCGGCACAAACCGGTTTTGACGGGCTCAAACGCGACCAGACCCTCTGAAACCGGACCAGACAGGCTCAAACCGGTTTTCACCGGCTCAAACCCTAACAGACCGGCTAAAACCGGACTAGACCCGTTCAAACCGGACTCAAACCAGAATAGACCGTCTCAAATCAGAGCAGAGCAGCACAAACCGATTTTGACCGGCTCAAACCAGACTCAAACTGGACCAGACCGGATCAAAGCGTTGTTGACCGGCTCAAACCAGACTCAATCCGGACCAGACCGGCTCAAACCGGTTTTGAACGGCTCAAACCAGACCAGACCGGCTCAACCGAATCAAACCGGACCAGACCAGCTTAAACCAGATCAAACCGGACCAGACCGGCTGAAACCGGTTTGATCGGCTCAAATCGGACCAGAGCAGCACAAACCGAATTTGACCACCTCAAACAAGACTCAAACAGGACCACACAAGCTCAAACCGGTTTTGACCGGCTCAAACCCGACCAGACCGGCTGAAACTGGATGAGACCGCCTCAAACCGGATTTGACCGACTCAAATCCATCCAGACCGGCTCAAACCGGTTTTGACCGGCTCAAAGCGGACTAAACCGTCTCTCACCGGTTTTCACCGGCTCATACTGCACTCAAACCGGACCAGACCCTCTCAAACTGGTGTTGTCCGGCTCAAACCGGACTCAAACCAGACCAGACAGGCTCAAACCGGTTTTGACTGGCTCAAACTCGACTCAAACCGGACCAGACAGTCTCAAACCCGTTTTGACTGGCTCAAACCCGACCAGACTGGCTCAAACCGGCTTTGACCGGATGAGACAGGATAAAACCGGACCAGACAGGCTCAAACCGTTTTTCACCATCTCAAACCAGACCAGACCGGCTTATACTGGATCAAACTGGTTTTGACCGGCTCAAACCAGACTCAAACCGGACCAGGAAAGCTAAAACCGGCTCAAACTGGACCAGACCAGCTCAAACTGGACTCAAACCAGAACAGACCGGCTCAAACTGGTGTTGACCTGCTCCAACCGGACAGAAACCACCAGACCGGATCAAATCGGTTTTGACCGGCTCAAACCGGACCAGACCGACTCAAACTGGATCAAACCGTATCAGAGCGGCTCAAACCGGTTTTGACCGGATCAAGCTGGACTCAAACCGGACCAGAGCATCTCAAATCGGTTTTGACCAATTCAAACCAGAGCAGACTGGCTCAAACCGGTTTTGACAGGCTCAAATCGGACTCAAACTGGACCAGACTGGCTAAAACCGGCTCAAACTGGACCACACGGACGAAAATCGGATCAAACCGGACGAGACTGGCTCAAAACGGATCAATCCGGGCCAGACCGGCTAGAACCGCTAAATACGGTTTTGTCCGGCTCAAACCGGACACAAATTGATATTGACCGGTTCAAACCAGATCAAACTGGAGAAGACCGGCTCAAACAGGACTAGACCGGCTCAAACCGGTTTTGACCGGCTCAAACGGATCACACCGGACCATACCCTCTTAAACCGGATCAAACTGGAACAGAACGCCTCAAACCGGCGTTGACCAGCTCATACCCGACCAGTCCGGCTTAAACCGGACCAGACTGGCTCAAAAGGGGTTTCACTGGCTTACTCAGGGGAGTTTACACGAAGGGGAGTGCTCACTTATGGGAGTGCACACTCAGGGGAGTCCTCACTCAGGCGAGTGCACTCTCAGGTGAGAGCACACTCAGGGGAGCACTCACTCAGGGGAGTGCACACTCAAAGGAGCGCACACTCAGGGGAGTGCACACTCAGTGGCGTCCTCACTCAGGAGAGTTCGAACTAAGAGGAGTGCACACTCAGGGGAGTGCTCACTAAGGGGAGTGCACACTCAGGGGAGTCCTCCCTCAGTAGAGTGCACAATCAGGGGAGTGCACACTCAGGGGAGTGCTCACTCTGGGGAGTGCACACACTGGGGAGCACACACTCAGGTGAGCGCACAAACAGGAGAATGTTCATTCAGGGGAATGCACACTCAGGGGAGTCCTCACTCAGGCGAGCACACATTCAGGGGAGTGCCGACTCAGAGTAGTCCTTACTCAGGTGAGCTCACATTTAGGGGAGTGCACGCTCAGGGGAGTGCTCACTCAGGGGAGTGCCCATTCATGGGAATGCACACTCAGGGGAGTCATCACTCAGACGTGTACCCCCTCAGGAGAGCGCTCATTCTGGTGAGTCCTCACTCAGGCGAGTTCACACTCAGGGGAGTGCCCACATAGAGTAGTCCTTACTCAGGTGAGAGCACACTCAGTGGAGTGCACCCTCAGCGGAGCGCTCACTCAGGGGAGTGCACACTCAGGGGAGCGCACACTCAGGGGAGTGCACACACTGGGGGGTGCACACTCAGGGGAGTCCTCACTCAGAGGAGTGCGAACTAAGAGGAGTGCACACTCAGGGGAGTGCACACACAGGGGTGTCCTCACCGAGGGGAGCGCTCACTCAGGGGAGTGTACAATCAGGTGAGCCCACACTCAGGGGAGTGCACACTCAGGGGAGTCCTCACTCAGGAGAGTTCGAACTCAGGGAAGTGCACTCCCTGGGAAGCGAACACTCAAGGGACTGCACACTCAGGGTAGTGCACACTCAAGGGAGTCCTCACGCAGAAGAGTGCGAATTCAGAGGAGTGCACACTCAGGGGAGTGCTCATTCAGGAGAGTGCACACTCAGGGGAGTCATCACACAGACGAGTACCCCCTCAGGAGAGCGCTCAATCTGGGGAGTTCTCACTCAGGCAACTGCACACTCAGGTTAGTGCGCACTCAGGGGAGCGCTCATTCAGGGGAGTTCACACTCAGGGTAGCGCAATCCCAAGGGAGCGCAAACTCAGGGGAGAGTAAACTTAGGGTGTGCTCAATCAGTGGAGTGCACACTCAGGGGAGTCCAAACTCAGGCGAGTTCACAATCAGGGGAGTGCACACTCAGGGGAGTCCTCACTCAGGCGAGTGCACACTCAGGGGAGTTCGCACTCAGGGAAGCGCTCTCTCAGGGCAGCGAACACACTGGGGAGAGCACACACAGGGGAGCGCACACTCATGGGAGTGCACACACAGGGGAGTGTTCACTCAGGAGAGTGCACACTCAGCGGAGTGCACGCTCAGGTGAGCATACACCCAGGGGAGTGCACACTCAGGGGAGTCCTCACTCAGGATAGTGCGAGCTCAGAGGAGTGCACTCTCAGGGGAGTGCTCATTCAGGGGAGTACACACTCAGGGGAGTGCTCACTCAGACGAGTGCACACTCAGGGGAGTGCCCACTCAGGGAGACGCTCACAAAGAAGAGTGCCCACTCAGGTGAGCGCTCACTCAGGGGAGTGCACACTCAGGGGATCAAAACTGACCAGACCGGCTCAAACCGGTTTTGACCGGCTCAAACCAGAACAGACCGGCCCAGCCAGTTCAAACCGGACCAGACCGGCTCACACCGGCACACACCGGACCAGACCGGCTTAAACAGGGTTTGACTGGCTCAAACCGAAGCGGAGAGGCTCAAACAGGATCAAAACGGACCAGACCGGCTGTTAGACCAGCTCAAACATGTTTTGACCGGTTCAAACCAGACTCTAACAGGACCAGAACGGATCAAACCGCTGTTGACCGGCTCAAACCTGACTCAAACTGGGCCTGACCGGCTCAAAGCAGTGTTGACTGGCTGAAACCGGACTCAATCCGGACCAGACCAGCTCATACCGGTTTTGAACGGCTCAAACCAGACCATTCCATCTCAACCGAATCAAACTGGACCAGACCGGGTTAAACCGGATCAAACCGGACCAGACCAGCTCAATCCGGTTTTGACCAGCTCAAATCAGACGAGAGCAACACAAACCGAATTTGACCAGCTCAAACGAGACTCAAACAGGACCACAGCGGCTCAAATCGGTTTTGACCGGCTCAAACCCGAACAGACCGGCTCAAACTGGACGGGACTGCCTCAAAGCGGTTTTGACCAACTCAAACCCATCCAGGCCGGCTAAAACCGAACCAGACCGGCTCAAACCGGATTTGACTGGCTCAAAGCGGACTAGACCGGCTCTAACTGGTTATGACTGGTTCAAACCGCACTTAAACCAGACTAGACCCTCTCAAACAGGTTTTGTCCGGCTCAAACCGGACTCATACAGGACCAGACAGTCTCATACCCGTTTTGACTGGCTCAAACCCGACCAGACCAGCTAAAACCGGATTTGACCGGATGAGACAGGATAAAACCGGACCAGACCGGCTCAAACCATTTTTCACGGTCTCAAACCAGACCAGACCGGCTTATACCGGATCAAACCGGTTTTCACCAGCTCAAACCAGACTCAAACCGGACCAGGAAAGCTAAAACCGGCTCAAACTGGACCAGACCAGCTCAAACCGGATTCAAACCAGACCAGACCGGCTCAAACTGGTGTTGACCGGCTCCAACCGGACAGAAACCACCAGACCGGATCAAACCGGTTTTGACCGGCTCAAACCGGACCAGACTGACTCAAACCGGATCAAACCGTATCAGAGCGGCTCAAACCGGTTTTGACCGGTTCAGGCTGGACTCAAACCGGACCAGACCATCTGAAACCGGTTTTGACCAACTCAAACCGGAGCAGACCGGCTCAAACTGTTTTGACAGGCTCAAATCGGACTCAAACTGGACCAGACCAGCTAAAATCGGCTCAAACTGGACCACACTGACTAAAATCGGATCAAACCGGACGAGACTGGCTGAAAACGGATCAATCCGGGCCAGACCGGCTAGACCCGTTAAATCCGGTTTTGTCCAGCTCAAACCGGACTCAAACTGTTATTGACCGGCTCAAACCAGATGAAACCAGAGCAGACCGGCTCAAACCGGACCAGATCGGCTCAAACCGGTTTTGACTGGCTCAAACCGGACCAGACCGGCTCAACCGGACCACACCGGACCATACCCGCTTAAACCGGATCAAACTGGAACAGACCGCCTCAAACCGGCGTTGACCAGCTCAGACCCAACCAGTCCGGCTTAAACCGGACCAGACTGGCTCAAAACGGGTTTCACTGGCTTACTCAGGGGAGGGTACACGAAGGGGAGTGCTCATTTAGGGGAGTGCACACTCAGGGTAGTCCTCACTCAGGAGAGTGCACTCTCAGGTGAGAGCACACTCAGGGGAGCGCTCATTCAGGGGAGTGCACACTCAAAGGTGCGCACACTCAGGGGAGTGCACACTCAGTGGAGTCCTCACTCAGGAGAGTGCGAACAAAGAGGAGTGCACAATCAGGGGAGTGCTCACTCAGGGGAGTGTACACTCAGGGGAGTCCTCCCTCATTAGATTGCACAACCAGGGGAGTGCACACTCAGGGGAGTGCACACACTGGGGAGCACACACTCAGGTGAGCGCACAAACAGGGGAATATACATTCAGGGGAGTGCACACTCAGGGGAGTCCTCACTCAGGCGAGCGCACATTCAGGGGAGTGCCGACTCAGAGTAGTCCTTACTCAGGTGAGCGCACACTCAGGGGAGTGCACGCTCAGGGGAGCGCTCACTCAGGGGAGTGCTCATTCATGGGAGTGCACACTAAGGGGAGTCATCACTCAGACGTGTACCCCCTCAGGAGAGCGCTCACTCCGGTGAGTCCTCACTCAGGCGAGTTCACACTCAGGGGAGTGCCCACATAGAGTAGTCCTTACTCAGGGGACCGCACACTCAGTGGAGTGCACCCTCAGCGGAGCGCTCACTCAGGGGAGTGCACACTCAGGGGAGCGCACACTCAGGGGAGTGCACACATTGGGGGGTGCACACTCAGGGGAGTCCTCACTCAGAGGAGTGCGAACTAAGAGGAGTGCACACTCCGGGGAGTGCACACACAGGGGTGTCCTCACCGAGGGGAGCACTCACTCAGGGGAGTGCACAATCAGGTGAGCCCACAATCAGGGGAGTGCACACTCAAGGGAGTCCTCACTCAGGCGAGTGCACACTCAGGGGAGTTCGCACTCAGGGAAGCGCTCACTCAGGGCAGCGAACACACTGGGGAGAGCACACACAGGGGAGCGCACACTCATGGGAGTGCACACACAGGGGACTGCTCACTCAGGAGAGCGCACACTCAGTGGAGTGCACGCTCAGGTGAGCATACACTCAGGGGAGTGCACACTCAGGGGAGTCCTCACTCAGGAGAGTGCGAGCTCAGAGGAGTGCACACTCAGGGGAGTGCTCATTCAGGGGAGTACACACTCAGGGGAGTGCTCACTCAGACGAGTGCACACTCAGGGAGACGCTCACAAAGAAGAGTGCCCACTCAGGTGAGCGCTCACTCAGGGGTGTGCACACTCAGAGGATCAAAACTGACCAGACCGGCTCAAACCGGTTTTGACCGGCTTAAACCAGAACACACCGGCCCAACCGGTTCAAACCGGACCAGACCAGCTCACACCGGCACACACCGGACCAGACCGGCTAAAACAGGGTTTGAGTGGCTCAAACCGAAGCGGAGAGGCTCAAACAGGATCAAAACGGACCAGACCGGCTGTTATACCAGCTCAAACATGTTTTGACCGGCTCAAACCAGACTCTAACCGGACCACACCGGATCAAACCGCTGTTGACTGGCTCAAACCTGACTCAAACTGGAACAGACCGGCTCAAAGCGGTGTTGACTGGCTCAAACCGGACTCAATCCGGACCAGACAAGCTCATACCGGTTTTGAACGGCTCAAACCATAAAATACCAGCTCAAACGAATCAAACTGGACCAGACCGTGTAAAACCGGGTCAAACCGGACCAGACCAGCTCAAACAGGTTTTGACCGGCTCAAATCAGACGGCAGCAACACAAACCGAATTTGACCAGCTCAAACGAGACTCAAACAGGACCACACCAACTCAAACCGGTTTTGACCGGCTCAAACCCGACCAGACCGGCTGAAACTGGACGAGACCGCCTCAAACCGGATTTGACCGACTCAAACCCGTCCAGACCGGCTAAAACCGGACCAGACCGGCTCAAACCGGTTTTGACCTGCTCAAAGCGGACTAAACCGTCTCTCACCGGTTTTCACCGGCTCATACTGCACTCAAACCGGACCAGACCCTCTCAAACTGGTGTTGTCCGGCTCAAACCGGACTCAAACCAGACCAGACAGGCTCAAACCGGTTTTGACTGGCTCAAGCCGGACTCAAACCGGACCAGACAGTCTCAAACCCGTTTTGACTGGCTCAAACCCGACTAGACCGGCTCAAACCGGATTTGACCGGATGAGACAGGATAAAACCAGACCGGACTGGCTCAAACCGTTTTTCACCATCTCAAACCAGACCAGACCGGCTTATACCGAATCAAACCGGTTTTCACCAGCTCAAACCAGACTCAAACCGGACCAGGAAAGCTAAAGCGGGCTCAAACTGGACCAGACCAGCTCAAACCGGATTCAAACCAGACCAGACCGGCTCAAACTGGTGTTGACCGGCTCCAACCGGACAGAAACCACCGGACCGGATCAAACCGGTTTTGACCGGCTCAAACCGGACCAGACCGACTCAAACCGGATCAAACCGTATCAGAGCGGCTCAAACCGGTTTTGACCGGATCAAGCTGGACTCAAACCGGACCAGACCATCTCAAACCGGTTTTGACCAACTCAAACCGGAGCAGACCGGCTCAAACTTATTTTGACAGGCTCAAATCGGACTCAAACTGGACAAGACCAGCTAAAACCAGCTCAAACTGGACCACACGGACTAAAATCGGATCAAACCGGACGAGACTGGCTCAAAACGGATCAATCCGGGCCAGACCTGCTAGACCCACTAAATCCGGTTTTGTCCAGCTCAAACCAGATTCAAACTGATATTGACCGGCTTAAACCAGATCAAACTGGAGCAGACCGGCTCAAACAGGACCAGACCGGATCAAACCGGTTTTGACCGGCTCAAACCGGACCAGACTGGCTCAACCGGATCACACCGGACCATACCCGCTTAAACCGGATCAAACTGGAACAGACCGCCTCAAACCGGTGTTGACCAGCTAATACCCGACCATTCCGGCTTAAACCGGACCAGACTGGCTCAAAACGGGTTTCACTGGCTTACTCAGGGGAGTGTACACGAAGGGGAGTGCTCATTTAGGGGAGTGCACACTCAGGGGAGTCCTCACCCACGCGAGTGCACACTCAGGTTAGTGCGCACTCAGGGGAGCGCTCACTCAGGGGAGTTCACACTCAGGGTAGCGCAATCCCATGGGAGCGCAAACTCAGGGGAGTGTAAACTTAGGGGAGTGCTCAATCAGTGGAGTGCACACTCAGGGGAGTCCAAACTCAGGCGAGTTCACAATCAGGGGAGTGCACACTCAGGGGAGTCCTCACTCAGGCGAGTGCACACTCAGGGGAGTTCGCACTCAGGGAAGCGCTCACTCAGGGCAGCGAACACACTGGGGAGAGCACACACAGGGGAGCGCACACTCATGGGAGTGCACACACAGGGGAGTGCTCACTCAGGAGAGCGCACACTCAGCGGAGTGCACGCTCAGGTGAGCATACACTCAGGGGAGTGCACACTCAGGGGAGTCCTCAGGACAGTGCGAGCTCAGAGGAGGTCACACTCAGGGGAGTGCTCATTCAGGGGAGTACACACTCAGGGGAGTGCTCACTCAGACGAGTGCACACTCAGGGGAGTGCACACTCAGGGAGACGTTCACAAAGCAGAGTGCCCACTCAGGTGAGCGCTCACTCAGGGGAGTGCACACTCAGGGGATCAAAACTGACCAGACCGGCTCAAACCGGTTTTGACTGGCTCAAACCAGAACAGACCGGCCCAACCGGTTCAAACCGGACCAGACCGGCTCACACCGGCACACACCGGACCAGACCGGCTTAAACAGGGTTTGACTGGCTCAAACTGAAGCGCAGAAGCTCAAACAGGATCAAAACGGACCAGACCGGCTGTTAGACCAGCTCAAACATGTTTTGACCGGTTCACACCAGACTCTAACCGGACCAGAACGGATCAAACCGCTGTTGACCGGCTCAAACCTGACTCAAACTGGACCAGACCGGCTCAAAGCGTTGTTGACTGGCTGAAACCGGACTCAATCCGGACCAGACCAGCTCATACCGGTTTTGAATGGCTCAAACCAGACCATTCCAGCTCAAATGAATCAAACTGGACCAGACCGGGTTAAACCGGATCAAACCGGACCAGACAGGCGCAAACCGGTTTTGACCGGCTCAAATCAGATGAGAGCAACACAAACCGAATTTGACCAGCTCAAACGAGACTCAAACAGGACCACACCAGCTCAAACCGGTTTTGACCGGCTCAAACCCGAACAGACTGGCTCAAACTGGACGAGACCGCCTCAAAGCGGTTTTGAACAACTCAAACCCGTCCAGACCGGCTAAAACCGTTTTTGACCAGATGAGACCGTATCAAACCGAACCAGAGCGGCCCAGACCGGCTAAAATCGGATCAAAATGGAGCAGATCGGCCCAGACCGCCTAAAACTGGGCCAGAAACCGGTTTTGACCGGTTCAAACCTGATGAGACCGGCTCAAACCGGTTTTAACCGACCTGAGCCGGTTTTGACCGGCTCAAACCAGACCAGACCGGCTAAAATCAGACCAGACCAGCTCAAAACGGTTTTGACCAGCTCAAAGAGGTTTTGACCGTCTCAAACCAGACCAGACCGGTTCAATATGGTTTTGACAGGCTGAAACCAGTTTTGAACGGCTCGAACCAGTTTTGACCGGCTCAAAACGGTTTTGACGGGCTAAAACCACACCAGTCCGGCTCAAACCGGATTAGACCGGCTGAAACCGATTTTGACCCTATGAGACAAATCAAATTGGACCAGACGGGCCCAGACCAGCTAAAACCGGATCAAACCGGATCAGAACGGCCTAGACCACCTAAAACCGGGCCAAACCGGCTCCAACCTATTTTGACCGGCTCAAACCAGACCAGACCGGCTCAAACTGGTTTTGACCGGCTCAAACAAGACCAGACCGGCTCAAACCGGATCAAACCGGACCAGACCGGCCCAGACCAACTAAAACGGGGCCAAATCATCTCAAATCTATTTTGATCGGCTCAAACCAGACCAGACCGGCTCGAACCAGTTTTCACCAGCTCAAACCAAGTGTGACCGGCTCAAACCGGTATTGATCGGATTAGACCGGATCAAACCAGACAAGACCTTCTCAAACCAGATCATAACCGACCAGAATGGCACACACCAGCTCAAACCGGCTCAAACCGAACCAGACTGGCCCAGACAGTCTAAAACCGGGCTAAACTGGCTCAATCAGGTTTTGACTGGCTGAAACCAGACCAGACCGGCTCAAACCGGTTTTGACCGGCTCAAACCACTCCAGACCGCCTAAAACCTGTTTTCACCGGCTCAAACCGCTTTTGAATTGATTAGACCGGATCAAACCGGACCAGACGGTCTCAGACAGGCTCGAATCGGTTTTGAATGGCTTCATCCAGAACAAACTGGCTCAATCCGGTTTTGACCGGCTCGAACCTGCTTTTACCGACTCAAATGACTACAGACCAGCTAAAATCGGTTTTGACCAGCTAAAACCGGATTTGACTCGATGAGACCGGATCAAACCGAATCAGACGGGCCCAAACCGGTTAAAATCGGAACAAACCAGACCAGACCGGCCCAGACCGCCTAACACTGGGCCACAAACCGGGTTTGACCTGTACAAACCAGACCAGACCTGCTCAAACCAGTTTTGACCGACCTGAGCCGGTTATGACCGGCTCAAACCAGACCAGACCAGCTCAAACCAGAGCAGACCGGCTCAAACCGGTTTTGACAGGCTGAAAGCGGTTTTGACCGCGTCAAACCGGATTCGACCGGCCCAGACCAGCTGAAACCGGTCAAACCAGACCAGACCGGCCCAGACAGGCTAAAACTGGGCCAGCAACCGGTTTTGACCGGCTCAAACCAGACCAGACCGGCTCAAACCGGTTGTGACCCGCCTGAACCGGTTTTTACCGGCTCAAACCAGACCAGACCAACTCAAACCGGACCAGACCGACTCAAACCGGTTTTGATCTGCTCAAACCACAACAGACCGGCTGAAACCGGTTTTGACCGGATGAGACCGTATCAAACCGAACCGGAGTGGCCCAGAATGGCTATACTCGGATCAATCTGGACCAGACCAGCTCAGACAGGCTCGAATCGGTTTTGACTGGCTTCAACCAAACCAAAGAGGCTCAAACCGGTTTTGACAGGCTCGAACCGGTTTTGACTGGCTCAAACCAGACAAGACAGGCTCAAACCAGACCAGACCGGCTCAAACCGGTTTTGACCAGCTCAAACCAGACTATACCGGCTCAAACCAGTTTTGACCAGCTCAAACCAGACCAGATCGGCTCAAACCGGATCAAACCAGAACAGACAGGCCCGAACCGCCTAAAACCGGGCCAAACCGGCTCAAAACTATTTTGACCGGCTCAAACCAGACCAGACCGGCTCGAACCTGTTTTCAACGGCTCAAACCTGAACTGACTGGCTGAAACCGGGTTTGACCGGATTAGACCAGATCAAACCAGACCAGACCTTCTCAAACCGGATCATACCGGACCAGACTGTTTCAAACCGGTTTTGACCTGCTCAAACCACACCAGACCGGCTAAAACCGGTTTTGACCAGCTAAAATCGGTTTTGACCGGATCAGACCGGATCAAAATGAATCAGACCGGCCCAGACCGGCTAAAATCGGATCAAATCGGACCGGACGGGCCCAGAACGTCTAAAACTGCGCCACAAACCGGATTTGAGCGGTTCAAACCAGACCAGACCGGCTCAAATCGGTTTTGACCAGCTCAAACCAGACTAGACCGGTTCAATCCGGTTTTCACCGGCTTAAACCAGTTTTGAATGGCTCGAACCGGTTTTGACCGGCTCAAACCACACCAGACCGGCTCAAACCACACCAGACCGGCGCAAACGGGTTTTGACCGGTTGAAACCGATATTGACAGGATGAGACCGGATCAAACCGGAACAGGCGAGCCCAGACCAGCTGAAACCGGATCAAACCGGACGAGACCGGCCCAGTACAGCTAAAACTGGGTCACAATCCGGTTTTGACGGGCTCAAAGCAGACCAGACCAGCTCAAACCTGTTTTGACAGGCCTGAGATGCTTTTGACAAGCGCAAACCAGACCAGACCGGGTTAAACCGGACCAGACTGGCCCAAACCGGTTTTGACCAGCTCAAACCAGTTTTGACCTGATTAGACCGGATCAAACCACACCAGACCGGCTCAGACAGGCTCGAATCGGTTGTGACTGGCTTCAACCAGACCACACTGGCTCAAACCGGTTTTGACCGGCTCAAACCGGTTTTGACCAGCTCACACCAGAATACACCGGCTCAAACCAGACCAGACCGGCTCCAACCGGTTTTGACCAGCTCAAACCGCTTTTGACCTGCTCAAACCACACCAGACCGGCTGAAACCGGTTTTGACTGGCTAAAAGCGGTTTTGTCTGGATGAAACCAGATCAAATGGAATTAGATCAACCTAGGCCAGCTAAAATCAGAACAAACCGGACCAGACCCACCAAGATCGCCAAAAACTGGGCCACAAACCGGTTTTGACCGGTTCAAACCAGGCCAGACCGGCTCAAACGGTTTTGACCAACCTGAGCGGGTTTTGACCGGCTCAAACCAGACAAGTCCGGCTGAAACCAGACCAGACCGGCTCAAACCGGTTTTGACCTGCTCAAACAACACCAGACCGGCTGAAACCGGTTTTGACCAGTTGAGACCGTATCAAACCGAACCGGAGCGGCCCAGACCGGCTAAAATCGGATCAAACCAGACCAGATCGGCCCAGACCGCCTAAAACTGGGCCTCAAACGGGTTTTGACCCGTTCAAAACTGATGAGACCGGCTCAAACCGGTTTTGACCGACCTGAGCCGGTTTTCACCGGCTTAAACCAGACCAGATCGGCTAAAACCACACCACACCAGCTCAAACCGGTTTTGACCGGCTCAAAGCGGTTTTGACCGGCTCAAACCAGACCAGACCTGTTCAATCTGGTTTTGACAGGCTCAAACCGGTTTTGACCGGCTCAAACCACACCAGACCGGCTCAAACTGTTTTAGACCGGCTGAAACCGATTTTGACCCTATGAGACAAGATCAAATCGGACCAGACGGACCCAGACCGACTAAAACCTGATCAAACCGGACCAGTACAGCCCAGACCACCTAAAACCAGGCCAAACCGGCTCTAACCTATTTTGACCGGCTCAAACCAGACCAGACCGTCTCAAACAGGTTTTGACCAGCTCAAATCAGACCAGACCGGTTCAAACTGGACCAGACCGGCTCAAACCGATTTTGAATGGAAGACAACGGATCAAACCGGGCCAGACAGGCTAACACCGGATCAAACCGGACTGGCTCAGACAGGCTCGAATCGGTTTTGACTGGTTTCAACCAGACCAAACCGGCTCAAGCCGGTTTTGAGTGGCTCGAACCGGTTTTCACCAGCTCAAACCAGACCAGACCAGCTCAAACCAGAGCAAACTGGCTTAAACCGGTTTTGACCGGCTCAAACCGGTTTTCACCTGCTCAAACCACACAAGTCCGGATGAAACCGGTTTTGACCAGCTAAAACCTGTTTTGACCAGATGAGACCAGATCAAACCGAATCAGAAAGGCCCAGACAGGCTAAAATCGGATCAAACAGGACCAGACCGGCCCAGACCGCCTAAAACTGGGCCACAAACCGGTTTTGATCGGTTCAAACCAGACCAGACCGGCTCCAACCGGTTTTCACCTGCTCAAACCGCTTTGAGCTGCTCAAACCACATTAGACCGGCTGAAACCGGTTTTAACCGGCCAAAACCGGTTTTTTTCCGGATGAAACCAGATCAAACGGAATTAGATCGGCCCAGACCGGCTAAAAATCAGAACAACCCGGACCAGACCCGCCCAGACCGCCTAAAACTGGGCCACAAACTGGTTTTGACTGGTTCAAACCAGACCAGACCGGCTCAAAACGGTTTTGACCGACCTGAGCGGGTTTTGACCGGCTCAAACCAGACGAGTCCGGCTGAAACCAGACCAGACCAGGTCAAACCGGTTTTGACCTGCTCAAACCACACCAGACCGGCTGAAACCGCTTTTGACAGGACGAGACCGTATCAAACTGAACCAGAGCAGCCCAGACCGGCTAAAATCGGATCAAACCAGACCAGATTGGCCCACACCGCCTAAAACTGGGTCACAAACCGGTTTTGACCCGTTCAAAACTGATGAGACCCGCTCAAAACGGTTTTCACCGACCTGTACCGGTTTTTGACCGGCTTAAAACAGACCAGATCGGCTAAAACCACACCACACCAGCTCAAACCGGTTTTGACCGGCTAAAAGCGGTTTTGACCAGCTCAAACCAGAACAGACCGGTTCAATCCGGTTTTGACAGGCTCAAACCGGTTTTGAATGGCTCGAACCGGTTTTGACCAGCTCAAAACGGTTTTGACAGGCTCAAACCACACCAGACCGGCTCAAACTGGTTTAGACCGGCTGAAAACGATTTTGACCCTATGAGACAAGATCAAATCGGACCAGACGGGCCCAGACCGGCTAAAACCTGATCAAACCGGACCGGAACAGTCCAGACCACCTAAAACCAGGCCAAACAGGCTCTAACCTATTTTGACTGGCTCAAACGAGACCAGACCGGCTCAAACAGGTTTTGACCGGCTCAAACCAGACCAGACCGGTTCAAACTGGACCAGACCGCTCCAACCGGTTTTGACCGGCTCAAACCACTTTTGAGCTGCTCAAACCAGACCAGACCAGCTCAAACCAGACCAGACCGGCTCAAACCGGTTTTGACCGGCTCAAACCAGACCAGACTGGCTCAAACGGTTTTGACCACAGGAGACAGGATAAAACCGGATCAGACCGGCTCACACTGGATGAAACCGCACCAGACCGGCCCAGAAAAGCTGAAACCACAGCAAACTGGACCAGACCAGGCCAGACCGGCTAAAACCGGGCCACAAACTGGTTTTGACCAGCTCGAACCAGACCAGAGCAGCTCAAACCGATTTTGACCAGCTCAAACCACACCTGACCGGCTCAAACC